>NC_053049.1:36156684-36459715 GCF_003473485.1 Medicago truncatula
TTTTTTATCCAGATGCTTGGACCTTGCACTGATCTCTTTCATTTCCGCAAAACACACAAACTCGTCATTTAAGATTGGGAATTGAACATCTACACGAATGTCATGTGCCTCAAGATGACAGTTTTTCAGAATCAAATTCAGAAAAGATGATGAAAAACTATTCTTCTCATGCACAGTATATAAGATTGCTTCCAAGATTTGATGCAAAGAACAACCCTAAAATAGACACAAAATTTAATATTAATCACCATGACCATAATGATATGATATTTAATAAATTCATTCTGCATGGTAAAGCTAAAAACAAAAACAAATGAAAACAAACCCCATTTCAAATATACCTCACTTTGTTGTCAAATTCATTTGACTTAGAGCATATCATTCACATACTCTATAGCATAGACACTTCTGATCGAATGTGTGTCCAGTGCCTCACACGTGTCATTGATGTGACACTGACACATGTCAAATTCATTCGACTTGGAGAATATGATTCACATACTCTATAGCACCAACACTTCTAATCGAATCTGAATCTGGTGTCTCACATGTGTCGCTGACTCGACACTAACACATGTGATTACATTCAATTTTGTCATTTTACTACAAACACTTTTTATTGAAGGAGTGTTTAACACGACACTGACACATCTGATTACATTTAAGTTGGTCATTTTCTCAAACTATTACTAGTGTCAGTGCTGCTGTATCCCGTGTCACTGCTTCATGGTTCACATACAAGTATAAAAAATAGTAACAGACTACTACATAAGAAAACTACTACAAATCAGCAAATTTAGAGTCTAATAATAATTACCTCAGGATCAAGTTCCGAAAGTTTCTTCTTAAGATCATCCAAATAATCATCCTTTGGCATCCGCAATCGCCTCACGCATTCATCCTCTTCCGGATTCCTTCAAAACCAAACGATTATCTCAGTTATCAGTTAACAAAACCGATTCAAATCACAACAAAAATCAAAGAAATAAAAATAGAAGGTTTTACTCTAACGACAGCACAACACGAACACCGTGAAATTCGATTTCAAAAGCCGGTGAAGACCAGGATGAGAATCGAACAACAAGACGTTCAACAGTGAAATCCTTGACGAACAATAACGGAGGAGAGTGGAATAGTTTGTTGAGAACAGCGACATCGAAGCGGAGATTGGTGACAACGGCGAGAGAGTGGAAGAACCCTAATTCGAGATTGAGTTGTGGTTCTTCGAAAAGCCATGGTTGAAGTAGAGAGAGTAGTTTCCGTCGGAAAATGCTATTGAAGAGCATTGTAGTGTCATGGAATAGGGTTTGCGATGGAGAAGGTAAAGGTTGGTTTAAAAAAATGGAGTAACTGACTTTATAGTTTGGCGCTGTGTGTGAATCGGCGGGAAAGGGTAAGGTGGTCCACGTGGCTAGGTGTTTCTATCCAACTGAAATGAGCCGAACGCGTGGTAGTGCTAGGCCCTAGTTTGGGTTCAGTTATTCGAAAAGATGAAACAAATATGTTATTCGAAAAGCCATGGTTCCTACTATATCCACCCAATTTGAATAACATATTTGTTTCATATCCTGTATCGACGTCAATTTAGATAATTTGAATCTCAATTATTTGACTTCTAGATATTATATATGGTTGAATTAGTTTAAATATATATGTTTAAATTGGCTTGGCAACTTGTCTCTAACCCTAACCCTAATTATGAGAAGCTTTTGGTTAAGGCAATTACAGCTAAACTATAACTTTTATTCGTGCTACCGCTCGGGACATTAACAATAGAGAAGTTAAATGTATTGTAAAATGATTCATTACATAAATAATAAAATAATTAAACATAAACAATATTTTAGGGCATTCAATATTTGGTCGCGCATTTTTTAATATCTCTTTATACACAAGTAGTGTTGATACAATCCCCATCGTCATCCGTTAATAATATCTTCAAACCATCTCTTGATGTAACACGTGATATTGCAACATATAGTTGCCCATGCGAAAAGACTGATTGTGGAAGATAGATGCCAACTTGCTTAAAGTGATTGTCAATGACTTTTGTTTATAGTCATTGCAATAGATATAGGAAACTGTCTGCGTTGAAATTTGAAAGGAATTATGGTATCAGATAGTGTCAACAACAATCTTGGTATGTAGACCTTCTCTCTAACCTTGCTTCATCTGACCCATTGCATTGAATATGGCAACTTTCCACAACCCAAAAATCTAAATAGGTATATGTAGTGTATAGGGAACACGCCTTTTTAATGATAGTGGCTTTCTAGTTGTTTCAAAAATTGCATTAAACAATGAAGGGAACATTCAATGTCATTACTCTTTCCATTTTGAAAGCCACATATGGAAACCCATGAGAACCTTTCGACTACATAACTCCATTAATCACAAAAACGAATTTGCACTTATAGTGGCTGAAATGAACTTAGCAGGAACACATAATAGTTATGATACATGACTCCATGGACTTGGTGAAACATATTTGCGCAACTATTCCATCCATAAAATACATACACTTCCAGTTGTTTTGAAATTAGCAGTAGCTCCTTATTCATTTTTATTATAACATTAGATGAAAACTACGTAACGTCCATTATTCAACTCTTTACCATGGTTATATATTGCTAGCAGCAGTTAAGAATTATATCTGCTTCTAGCATCATGATCAAAAACAGAACTTTAAGATGCGACAATGCCACAATGTAAATAACAAAATAAGTGCAACCCAATTGACAACGTGATTATATTTTATCCTATATAAGACTCTGCTCCGTATTGTACATTAAAGTTGTTCGAACTTCCTTCATCGATTTCACACCAAATACTATATATTAAGTAAAACAGATATATGCTTCATACATACACGTATACATGTTAAAGAAAACTTATCAAGATTACGGTGAGATCGCAATTCAAAATATATAAGCAGTTCGAAAATAGATCGTCAACGATTACAAAGTTGTCGTACTATAAGTACCGTAATTCAACAAAAAGAGTAAACTTGCGCAAGGATAAAGTTAACGGGAATAAGATAAATAGTACAATTGTTCTTGCAATATGATATTACACTTTTACTGTCACAAATAACAACTCATTTTTTTTCTTTATTTGGTGCTCCAATTTTGACACCAGATCCTTCTTTCAAATGACGAAGCTGACAATACTTATTCCAACCGCCACCTATAATGTAATGCATTCCCTTGTGACTACGAACCAACGTCTTTGTTATCCTCCACATAATTCCGGTGTCATCAGTCAAATAGAATTGGTTGGTATCTTTTGAAAGAAATGACTCAATGAAATAGTCATATGACAATGTTTGCACCAAAATAAAAAGAACCATAATAAAAATAGACTTAATTGCACTTTTGGCCCCCTATCTTTCCAAAACTGTCAAATATCCAATACATAGGGGGCTGTTTTGTATTTTAGCAACTTTTGAAAAGATAAGGGGTCAAAAGTGCAATTAAGCCTAAAAAATAACGACTTTAAACAAATATCGCTTATAGAATCTTCCATTCAACTTCTCAACAACTACCTCAATCTCATTATAACACGGATCATTCAAAACTACAAGTCTCCTCAATGCAGTCCCAATGGTATCCACCAGGAGTGTGGGAAGCATTAAAGTAGGCTATAAAAAGGACAGAACATGAGGAATTAACATGTATGATAGAAAAAACTTTCTGCTATGTTCAAGAAGAAAAAAACGGTGAATGATTTATAGCAGATGAGTACCTCTTTAGGCAATCATATTTTCAATTTATAAACACATCGAAGAGGAAAGCACAATCATTAAAGGTCAACATCAATCGACATATTGGTGTGTTTGAAAAGAAAAAATACACATGATATTTTAAAGTATCAATCAATTTATTAACATTATAAAACATGAGGTGGAGTTTAGTATGGGAAAGGGAAGTAGTTTCCCATATGGGAAAGTTGATCTTAGCCATTTGATTAAATAAAGAGTACACTCTTATTATGTTCTCTCAACACTGAATTTTTCACACTATCTTCCCCAACAATTCTCTCTCCTCCAACCACAACCTGCAACTCTTCTCCATACAAAAACATTTCAAGTTTCACACAAATCCAGCAACTTTAATTTTAATTTGTTATTATGCCTGCCCCATCCATTAATATTTAACAGCTTTTCTTTAATGCTTGTATTGTGAGAAAACACACACGTAACTAGAAATTTTTTAATCTTTAACAGCTTTTCTTTAATAATTCACAAGAGAATTGGTAAAGAGAAACACAAACTGGAAATAGAAAACAACAATGTGTGTGTTGAACAAATGGTTAAAAGATTGGGGTTTCAAGGAATGATTAATTCGGTTTGGGTTAATAAGTTGTCGTTGTTGGTGTTTTATGAGTCTGTGATGTTCATGGTGAAGATCGCTGCGTGTGAACAGAGAGGATGGAAGCAAATGCTTTTGTGTGGTGGTGATGGGTGAGTGGAGGAGACATGGAAAGAGGGTGGGCGGAAGATTATTTTGATTCCAGATCTAGAAGATGAATAGAGTACAGGTAGACTATGATAAGATCAATACATGAACAACGAAGAAATAGAACAGAATTGATGTTGGAGACGGAGAGAGAGAGCGGCGACATGAGAGAGCTGCGGCGACGGAGAGAGCGGCGATGGGAGAGAAGTCTTGTTTGAATGTCTAAGAGTGAGGTGGAAGATGAACAACTCAAAGGGGAAGAGATTTTTTTGAGTAAAAGCAATCTGAATTCCAAAAAGTAAAGAAGGAATAATGGGAGAGGAGAGAAGAGAACGTTAACAATGAAGGAGAAAGAGGTGGGTATGGATAAGTGTGGAGTCAATATGGAAATTGGAGGAAAATGAGTTTCAAAGAAGCCAACAGAGAAAATAAAGCTTTGGAAAATGCTAGCAATAATGAGGCGCGACTTTTTGCATTGGAAGTGTATCTCAATGTTAAAGATCCATCCAATGGCCACAATGAATCGGAGCCAAAAACTTTAAGGTTAGGGTCTGCAAAGTCATTAGCAATGTTAACAAAGATTAGATATAGGTATGATATCATTGTCGTGTGCTTGTTTTACTTCGGGTTTAATTGAAAATCGATTGCTATAATATTTGGTGTGAAATTTCTCGTGTTTGCCACCATGTCTAAGGTAATGTTTGTTGAGATATTAGAAACGGTAATGATGTGAGATTTTAAAAAGATATTTGGATCTTGATTCTAAGTAGTTTGGAATCTATTTTTCCACGGGTTGTTCCTCAAGGTCATAGCAATTTTCCAATTTCCTTCTATTATATCAATAAAACTTGAAAATGAGACTTACTTCATCAAATCAAATCCTATCAGATAATGTATTGATAAGATTCTCAATATTAAACCACGTTAGTTGCAAGAGGATGAAGAAATATGACTACATGTGATTTATGTCCTCATTGGGGTAGTGTTATTGAGTCGATCATGTATAACTTACAAGATTTTGAAGAAGTTGCTGAGTTCTGGACTAGCATAATAAGACCTGGTCATTGGACTAAATTCTTTAGTCTTGGCCTCCATGCTTAGTTGGATAGGAATCCCACCAACGACAATATTGGTAATATCCCTTGAAAATGTTCTATCTTTTTCGGGGTTGTTGTTCATGCCCTATAGAAGGATAAAAACTTATTATTGTTCTCCCAACATTGGGATATTTAGGCTTGATTAGTAGCATCACATATCTAATCAATTGAGTTATATATTACCCATGTTTTGAGTCTATAAATCGAGTAACTAGTAGAAGCCATATACAGTAAAAAGAAACTCTTGAAGGTGTCTATATATAGTTAATGTTGATAGATCGCTTAATTTGGGTTTCGGCTTTGTAGAGGAATTATTTGTGACAACAACCTCAAAAAAGCTAATGTTATTTTTCCTGAAATGTTTGCGCTCCTTCACAGTTTCAGGTTGGCTCGAAATATGGATTTATCTCAAGTCATTTTTGCAACAAATTATTTGTTAGTTGCAACTAGGGGGGCAAAAAGAACCATGAACCGAACCAAACCAAAAATAACCGAACCATTATAATGGTTCACGAACCGAACCGTCAATTTATTAACAGTTCTTGAACCATAACCAAACCATTTTGAACCGAACCGAACCGTTTGAACCGAACCAAACCACTTGAACTTTTTATTTTATTTTTATTTTTTAAGGAAACCACTTGAACTCTTTGTTGGATCTTTCCAAAAAAAACAACTTATTTAAAATAGCTTATTTTAAAAAGCTTTTTTATGCAAAACACCTTATTTTAAAAATAGCTTATTTTATGAAAACAACTTATTTTAAAAAAACAACTTATTTTAAAAACAACTTCTTTTATGCAAAATAGCTTATTTTTAAAATAAAAAAAAACTTATTCAAAACAGCTTATTTTAAAAATAGCTTATTTTATGAAAACAACTTATTTGAAAAACAACTTATTTTAAAAAAAAACTTATTCAAAACAGCTTATTTTTATGCAAAACACCTTATTTTAAAAAACAACTTATTCAAAACAGCTTATTTTATGAAAACAACTTATGTTAAAAAAACAACTTATTTGAAAACAGCTTATTTTATGCAAAATAGCTTATTTTAAAAAAAAAAACCTTATTCAAAACAGCTTATTTTATGCAAAACAACTTATTAAAAAAGTTTATTTTATGAAAACAACTTATTTTAAAAAAGCAGCTAATTTTATGAAAAATAGCTTATTTGAAAAACAACTTATTTTATGAAAAACACTTTATTTTAAAAACAGCTTATTTTCAAAAAACAACTTATTCAAAACATGTTTTAAAACATGTTTTGAATAAAATAAGTTGTTTTAAATAAAATAAGTTGTTTTGAATAAGCTGTTTTAAATAAGTTGTTTTCATAAAATAAGTTGTTTTTTAAAATAAGGTGTTTTGCATAAAATAAGCTGTTTTGAATAAGTTGTTTTTAAAATAAGTTGTTTTTTCAGAAAATAAGTTGTTTATCAAATAAGTTGTTTTGAATAAGTTGTTTTTTTTTTTAAATAAGGTATTTTCATAAAATAAGCTGTTTTGAATAAGCTATTTTTTAAAATAAGGTGTTTTGCATAAAATAAGCAGTTTTGAGTAAGCTATTTTTAAAAAGAGATCGTAGTAAATTGTTTCAAATCCCAAGCAAACTAACCGCGAAAGTAAATATTAATACATATTTTTTTTTACCGTGTTTAATCTTATGTATTACATTAATTTAATCTATATTATTATTACTTCATATCTTTCAAAAAATAATCGGTTCAAAATATTGGTTTTGGTTCGGTTCGGTTCATAGGTAAGAAAACGGTTAACCGAACCATAACTTTGGTTCAGTTCGGTTAGCTCCATACCTGAAACGGTTCGGTTCGGTTTTCCCGAACCATTTCAAAATTTCGATTCGGTTCGGATTTTTAGGTTAACTGAACCATGCCCACCCCTAGTTGCAACCATTGTCACTAGAACGTCGACCGTTATCTCATATCTTAAACCTCTCCTTGAAAAAGACTCCCAACCTTTTTCATTGCTTATGCGAAATTAATTGGTGTGTTGATTCCATAACTCGTCGGCATCATAATGGATCTTTTTTTTTCTTCATAATTTCTTTTAATTTTGTTTGTCCTTTATTTGACATTTTTTTGAAGAATCATTGTATTGATATTCCATCTGTTCACGTAATGCATTATTGCATTTCTAGTTCAATCAAAACTTGGGAAAATGGTTAGGTCTAATATAATTTATCTCATATCATCACAATCTCTTATTGTTTTTTTTATGTTTTTGAAAAAGTTAAATTAGTCAATCCAAATTGATAGAAGGGGAATTGAGGCAAACAGTTAGGACTAGTATAATTTATCTCATATCATCACAATTTATTTTTGTTAAGAGGTTAAATTAGCTCATCCAAATTGGTATTGGAGGAATTGAACTTAAATAAGACCTTAAGGAGGAGCACCTCCTATGTCTCAAGCCAATACCACCAAACCAACCCAAGTGAATTAAAATCTCTTATTGTTAATTAGTTTAGTTATGTAATTTTTCATTTGCAAACAAATATTTAAAATGAGTTCATAATTTGACCTACAACGCATCGTGATTATTTGGATCTAGTAACATATTTGGGGTTTATTCATGTCTAATTTTACTAAATTATTCCTAAAAATTATAATCTTAAATGTAAAATGTTTATCGCTAAAAATTTTAATCATGAAAATTTTAATATGGTCTTTCAAATTGTAAACTTGTACCAACATATGCCCCCGCATCATCAAAATTTCAAATCAATTCATAAATTATCAATTGTTGATCATATATGTTTCTCCATCTACACCTTTAAAACGGAGACACTTGAAGGACACTTAAAACTAAATAAATGATATTTGTACAACTTTCTTTCTCATACTCATATTATCTTCTTATTCCCTCTCTTCCTTTTTTTCTCTCCATTATTTTTGACCAATGAAAAGAGAGCACAACAAAGTTGTCCCAAAAATTATAACAAAAAAGTTGTTCAAATATCATTACTCTAAAACTAAAACTATGTGAGTGGTTTCCAAAAAAGAAAAACTATGTGAGTGGCTTCCACATCACATCATCAGTGTAGTAGTAGTAGGAAGATTTTATTTACAAAATAATTACAATAAATTTCACCGTTCAAAATCATGTTATATTTTTGATAAATAAATAATCTTCTTAAATTTGGTTTTATCTCATTTTGATTTGGTTTGAAATTATGTTATTTATTTATATATTTTTTTATCTAATTACAAAAAGGAAAAAAAAATTAGGGACACAAAATACTTTTTTTACTAAAAAAAAGCATTCATTCATATTGATGAAATATATCGAACAACACAAATTTTAAATTGCTAAAACTGGATAGGATGAATTTGCGAACAAATTCACAACATCTAATTCAATAGCATACAACAATAAAATGTTTGTACATTTATGACAAACCCTACAAATATGACCAAATTTAAGTGTCTCAAATACCCAAACATCTAGATCTGTAACGTTGAAGACGTTAAAGACATTGATTGAATTTGCACTAAATCGAAGCTAAATGTTAGTATGTCGATCTGAAATGAACGGACACCATAATAAGACGGAAAATAAAAAACAACACGGTATCAAGAAGGTGAACAAACCAAACGTCACACTAAGATGACGAAATTATAAAAACAAAAACTAAATATAAGTGAAAATAACAAGAAAATGCTAATGTTGGAGAGTATCTTTTGAATTACATAAGGAATTAGTAGTGGTGGCATTAGAGGATGGAGTGAATTAATTATTTTTGACTTAAACGTATTTTTAGTCTCTTTATTATTTTTTTTTTAAATGAAATTTTGCTTCCACTATTTTAAAAACCATTTTTGGTCCTGCGATTTAATTTTTTTTTTTTTTTAGAATTTTGGTCTCTCCTGTTTTTTGGTAATGTGATCTCATCATTTATGACATGATGACGTTTATTATACATATTTTTGGTGATATGGATATTATTTAATGTGATTTAGTAAGTGTTGTAAGTCATAAACGATGAGAGGATAAAAACCATGTGTGGGATCAAAATTAAGAAGAAGAAAAAATATCAAATAAGAGGATAAAAACCAAATTTTTAAAACATGAGATCAAAATTATTTATTTATTTATTTAAAAATAGAGGATAAAAAAAATTATTTTGACTTTATTTTTTGAAGAAACTAAAATGGAATATATTAATAACAATCGAGACGCCTTTTAAGTACAAGGTGTACTTAAAAAACGTTCAACAACAACAAGATGTCTGATAAATATTTACAAGTAAAAGCAATGGCCGATACCCAAACAACACAACGGGTTCGACCACCACTGCTCGCATCCGTACACAAAAGAGGCATTATTCGCCTTTAACCACCAATAAGCGTGGAACTTAACTTTTTCTGAAAGCTCTATAATGGAAGAATGAACATTATTAAAAATTCTATTATTACGTTCTTTCCATATGAGTCACACACAAAGAAGCCACAAAAGCTGAAGAAATGATCTACCACTCCTCCGACCACCCAAGTAATTTGTAAACTGAGAGAAGTGGGTGCTTGGGACGTTGTGATCAACACCTGAAAAACCAAGCCAAAATCTAACATGCTGCCAAAGAGAACCAAAAAAACTGCAATTAATAAACAAGTGTTGCACGCTTTCAATTTGACCGCAGCCCGCCACACAAAGAGAGTCATCCGCATGAGTAATGTCGCGGTTCATGAGATTGAATTTTGTTGGTAGCCTGTCTCGAAGCAACCGCAAAGCTAAGATAGAAACCTTTGATGGAACCTGAGAGTGCCATATAAGTTTCTCTGAATCCTCTAGCACCGGAGAAATCTGGACAGAGAGGGTTTGGTAACCTGAACGAACTGAATAACCACTTGTAGTATATGGGTGCCAAAGCCATGTATCTGAAACATTTAACTACAAAGTGACATTAGCAAGTAACAACCTACACTCTGCTACCAACTCCTCCTCCCACGCCTACAGCCTCCTCCTCCACTTCCACGCCTCTCCCCCCTCGTCCCAACCTAAAGAGAACATCGATGCTACAGAAATTGACTTGTCCTCCGCTAACTCAAACAAACGACCAAAACGCTGACAAAGGGGAACATCCTCTAACCACCGATCACGCCAAAAAAGAGTGGCTGCCCCATCTCCCACCTTTCTCGACACCCTCGCTGAGAACCAACTCCTACCCTCCTCTCCTACACCATCTCTAATCCTAGCCACCTCCCTATAAAATTATGAGTTTTCAAGTTTAGTCTTTATAAAACTTTAATGATAATTTTAGTCCTCTACAATATTATACTTGTAAGAATAGTCTTTATTTTGAAAAGATTTTACAAAAACTGAATATTTTTATTCCTCCAAAATAGTCTCTATAAAATATAAATAAAGATTAAAAATGAATAAAACTTTTCTATAGACTAAACTTATTAAAAACATATTTAAGCTGTTTTTGTTAGGTCTTATTGTTGGTGAAGTTGTCTGACTAGTGGGGCTAAAGTTGAGTGTACCAGCAGGTTGGCAGACACACCATTGATAAACTTCATGCAAAGCCCGTGGAGATGGGATCCTGCCATTATGATCCTTCATGCGTCACATCTTTCCTTCCTTCTCCCTCAAACGCTGGTGTCAGGTGTGGTGGTCCTTCCTCATTTCCTCGTCTTATGCACATTGATCCATTGTAACCAGAACCCAAAACTTGGAATATTCAATACCACAAACTTGTCTCCAACCTCCTACCCTACACACAACACAAAAACAATAAAGAAAGAAAAGATTCTCTTTGCTAGTACACACACTTTTTCGTTTTTTATAACATTCATTTCAAAACTACATTCACATTGTTAATGCTCTCTTTTACTTATTATAAGATTCTCCTTCCTTAGTTTCAAATTTGAACATAAAAGAATACC
This sequence comes from Medicago truncatula, assembly GCF_003473485.1. NCBI lineage: Eukaryota > Viridiplantae > Streptophyta > Magnoliopsida > Fabales > Fabaceae > Medicago > Medicago truncatula. Next base: position 36,168,148 of record NC_053049.1, read on the forward strand.
ACACTCCACCACCTTTCTTATTTAGTCAAAAAATCAAATTCCCTTTATTCTTTAACACAACAAAATTAGAAAGATAAATAACATAACTCACTTTATTTTCAAAATTCAATATCTAAGTTTTGCCACCGAAACTTGAACTAAACTTTCACTTTTTCATTCTTTACTTTTCAAATTCTCATTCGCCAGAAACTAACTCGGCCGAAGAAATGCAGCACTCAATTGCGGCCGAGTACACCGGAAGTTCAGTTTCCACGGCGGCTTCAGAGCTTCCTTCATCTGACACTCCGTCATTACCATCTCCAGCGATCACATTTGACCGGAGTAACTGTTCCGGTAGAATAACAGTTTCTCCGACGTCAGTGATCGCATTCGATGACGGAGCTGATGAAAGCAACGGTGTTTCAGAGTCATCAAGTGAATTAAGTAGCAGACATTCACATGAATGTTCAATGTTCAAAAATTTCATTGTTGAGAAAGAAAGTTTTGATTACGAAGACAATGACTGCGAACCGGTGGATTCTCCACCGGTTCGCAGAGAATCCATTAGGAAGGGGAAGTGTTACCGTTGTTTGAAAGGTAACAGGTTAACAGAGAAAGAAACATGTCTAGTTTGCGATGCAAAGTATTGCGCGAATTGCGTGCTGAGAGCAATGGGATCAATGCCAGAAGGAAGAAAATGTGTTGGTTGTATTGGTTATTCGATTGATGAGTCAAAAAGGGGTAGTTTGGGAAAGTGTTCTAGGATGCTTAGAAGATTGCTTAATATATTGGAAGTTAGACAGGTGATGAAGGCTGAGAGGTTTTGTGAAGTGAATCAGCTTCCTCCTAATTATGTTTGTGTTAATGGAAAGAGTCTTTCTTTTGAGGAATTGGTTACATTACAAAATTGTTCTAATCCTCCTAAGAAGTTGAAGCCTGGGAATTATTGGTATGATAAAGTGTCTGGTTTTTGGGGGAAGGTAGCTCTCTTTCTTTCTTTGTATTTATTTTTCTTAGTAATTGGATTTTCAATGCATTAGTATTTAGGATCAGTTTTGTTCAAAAGTATTTAGGATCAGTTTGGATTGACTTATTTGAGTTTATCTGCTGCATAAGCACTTGCGAGACTGTTACTTATGCTTTTTAGAAGTTGTTTTCACAAGCACTTATGTCATAAGTTGTTTTATGCGTATGCTTTCATGATAACTTATAAAAACAGTTTATAGATTATATCAGAACAATTTGACTTTATCTTTTGTTATAGAAATAGCTTATATATAAAAACACTTATATGTTATGTATTACTGACACTTTAGATTGAAGGCGTGTCAGGTGTCTTGACACCGACACGTATGGTTATATTCAATTATTTTATTTTCTCAAATTATTATCAATGTCGACATGTTAGTGTTACTATCAATGTCGTGTCTGGTGTGCATTTATTTGTCTGCTGTTTACCTATATTAGTTAAGTTGTTTACCCATATTTATTTGTCTGCTGTTTGAAATTTTGAGTTTTACTTGAGGTGCTGTGTTTTTTTAGGAAGGACAGAAGCCTTGTAGTATTATTACTCCTCATCTGAATGTTGGAGGACCCATCACACAGGATGCTAGCAATGGAAACACTCAGGTTTTCATCAATGGTCGAGAAATAACCAAAGTAGAGCTTCGGATGTTGCAGGTTGAAAACTCAATAGATGCAAATACTAATAGAAAATTATAGGCTCTGTCTTGATCATTAATGTTCTTTTGTCATTTAAACAAAAAATGTTGTTGAAAGGATCTTGTTTTGGTTGAACAGTTGGCAGGAGTTCAGTGTGCTGGTAACCCACATTTTTGGGTCAATGAAGATGGTTCATACCAAGAAGAGGGACAGAAAAATACCAGAGGATATATATGGGGAAAGGTAACATTTTTTTGGAAATTTATCTCATTGTTTTACTATTTCCAATTTTGCAATCTTACACACTTGTTTTTCCTTGTTAGGCTGGAACGAAGCTTGTATGCGCCTTCCTTTCCCTGCCAGTTCCTTCTAGATATTCAACTTCATGTGGATTTCTATCCTCAAATGTGGTTACCAGAACAGTTCCTGATTATGTCGAGCATGGAATAGTTCACAAACTCCTCTTAGTTGGTTATAGTGGTTCAGGGACAAGCACTATTTTTAAGCAGGTGATTTTTTATTTGGGTTTGCTATTTCTGTCTGCTTATTGTTTTATGCTTAGAACTTTCTTTTAGTCAGCAAAAATTGCATTGGAGAATATATGTTCAAAAGCTTGTGTTCATCAAAATTTTCATTCTTAAGTCACTTAAACAAGCTGACATGGGAAAAGCTTCTGGGAGTAGTCGGTCATAATATTTTGTGGATACACAATCATGTGTAATGTCAATCTTGGATTGGATGCACAGTCATGTTATGCTTGTTTAACTAACATCATAGATGGACATATTACACGTGGGCACTTAGAGAAGCATTGTTTATTTCAAAGTACTACGTGTTTTTAAGATATTTAAGACATATCAATGTGCTGCTACATATGATGCATGAACTGGCTTCTGAAATCTGAAACTTTTAAACTTCATACCTCTCCCCTGGAAAAAATCGAGTATTGCAGTCAATAACTAACTATGCTGTGCTCTTCTATGTCAACATGTCGTTTACTAAAAGATAAAGAAATCAACAAAAGCATTGTTAACCTATTAACTGAATTGTAAATGCTTTTGTCAGGCCAAGATTCTTTACAAAAGCATCCCTTTCTCAGAAGATGAACGTGGAAATATAAAGTTGACCATTCAGACCAATGTCTATGCATATCTTGGCATACTCCTTGAGGGCCGTGAGCGCTTTGAAGAAGAAAGTCTCCGGAATTTAAAGAAAAGTCAATCTTTACTTCATACAACAGGTTTATATTTAATGTTTTCCCTCCTTTCCACTCCCACTAAAAAGCGCTGATTTTTTATTGAGTTTTGGCTGATTAGAATATACTTGTCAATTTTGTCCACATAGCAGAAAGGTTTATTTTTCGGCAGACTTTAAATATCTTGATATGCATTCTACCATAAGAAAAAAATTATTGATTGGTTAGTGGCATTTTGGTACAGGAACCAGTCCAAAACTTGGCGACAAGACAATTTATTCCATTGGCACAAGACTAAAAGCATTTTCTGACTGGCTGCTGAAAACAATGGTTTCCGGCAAGCTTGATGCTATCTTTCCAGCGGCTACTCGTGAATATACACCATTGGTCGAGGAGTTATGGAATGATTCAGCCATTAAGGCCACCTATGAAAGAAGAAACGAAATTGAAATGCTACCTAGTGTTGCCAGTTATTTCTTAGAGCGGGTATAGGATTATTCTTTTATCTTGAAGTTATTTTTTGTCAATAGTTTAATTTGTATATTTACTCTTGTTTACTGAATTGAATATGGCCTTTGAACTGAGGACTGACGTATTTATTTGACATTCCTTTGCATATCGACAGAAATGTCAGGAGAGGGGTGTGCCCTTATTTTCTTACATGTTTCCTTTTTGAAAAAGAATACCAGGTCATTGGCTTTGAGAATCTAACATGATAATTATTTGTTCAGGCTGTTCAGATACTGACGACTGACTATGAACCCTCAGATTTAGATATCCTTTATGCTGAGGGAGTTACTTCATCCAATGGACTCGCTAGTGTAGAGTTTTCATTTCCTCAATCAACTCCTGAGGAAACCGGCGACACTGATTATCTACATGATTCTTTAGCTAGGTAAGAAAAAATATTTGGCCCTTGTTGTATGTTGGAAATATTCTGCATAGATCTGCCCCTGATTGACTCATTTGCTGTATAATTATTTTTGCTCTTGAGAAACAGCAACACTTCGGAAAATGCCAAAGTTGTAACTTGTAAGGCAAGTTTAAGGCAAGAATGGTACGAACTAAATACCATCAGAAGATGATGAAAAGTTTAGAAACTAAGACATGGAATCAAGTAGCATAGCATTCCAATGTCTTTGCGTGTCTAACAAGTAAACTCCTCTAAACAGTTCATGAAAAGAACTCCACAGACAAGCCAAGAAAGTGACCCTATCCCAAATTGTGTCTTCAAATCACACGCCCTTGAAAAATCTAGCATTCTTTTCAAACCAAAGCCATCCGAAAACATCAAAGATAGTACTGCAACAGAGTTTTAAGCTTTTTATATGAAAGCCCAAACTTATAAATTTAACACAGAGAAATCGTTTGAATTGCTTAGAGATGATCCAATTCTCAATTCTCATAAAACATTACTCCCTCCGTTCCAAAATACATGTCGCAGTCAACCACTGCACACATGCCAATACACAACTTTGACCATTAATATCTTTAATTATATATAATAAAAAATTATAAAAATTTGATATTTTGAAAATGTTCACTGAGACAAATCAAACAACATCTTACTTACTAACATTTGTATTTATATATTAGTTAAAAAATATGGTCAAAGTAAGCTATGTGAATAGTGCGCATTGTAAATTTTGCGACATGTATTTTGAAACGGAGGGAGTATTTTGTAGCTCAGGTTTTCTCTGTTCTTGTGTTCAGCAGACATAATGGAGGGAGGTTCATTCCATTGAATCACATGCACACATAATACATAGCTTTATGTGATCTATACCGATAATTTGTTTTACCTAATATTAGGCACAGCAGAGTGAGTACTAGAGATGGAACTCGGGTCCTATTTAGTCTTTGTCCTATTTCATGTAGGTAGAAACAATCAAAGTCATTTATTTTCAAAATGATTGGAGAGTAATTATTTCCAAATGTGTATCACAATTATGTCATAAAAATATGGCAATGTTGCTGATTTTCATGAATTTCAGTCAAATGAGAAAATTCTGTGCCAAGAAACAAACCTATGGCTGTGTAAATACATATTTTTTGGGAGGGGGGGGCCTTAGAAGAGCTGCTTTAAACTGTTTCTGATCTGTAGCTTTGATCTCTTTTCTTGGTTCACAGGTATGAGCTAATAACAATACATGCAAGAGGGCTAGGTGATAATTGCAAGTGGCTAGAAATGTTTGAGGATGTTGGATTGGTCATCTTCTGTGTTTCCTTGAGTGACTATAATCAGTTTTCTACCGACGGAAATGGTTGTGTCACAAACAAGATGATATTGAGCAGGAAACTTTTTGAAACCATTGTTACTCATCCAACTTTTGAGAAAATGGACTTCCTGTTGATTTTGAACAAATTAGACGAGTTTGAGCAGAAAATAGAGCAAGTTCCACTGACTCAGTGTGACTGGTTCTCTGATTTTCATCCAGTAATTAGCCATAATCGCCCCGGAAGCAACAATAACAGCATTAACAATAACCCCTCCATAAGTCAGCTTGCTTCCCATTACATAGCCGTTAAGTTTAAGAGGCTTTATTCATCTCTTACAGGGCAAAACTTGTATGTGTCCTTGGTGAAGGGGCTGGAACCTGATAGTGTTGATGCATCGCTTAAATATGGAAAGGAGATTTTGAAGTGGAACGAGGAGAAACCAAACTTTAGCCTAAGTGATGACTCGATGCATAGCATTGAAGAGAGTTCTTTCTCTATTGATTGCTAGTTCAAGCTAGTCTGCTAGTGTTATAAACATCTAAGTCGTGTGCGACTTGGATTCTGTTCATATAGATATATGTCAACTAGGAGTAGTGACATGGAAGCACATTCTTTCCACCGGCTATCGAATTGTAATATGCCCTTGACACGGTTTAGTGGCACACCTTGTGCCACAGAGATCAAAGTGTAGGGTTCAAATTCATTTTTATCACACCGTAATGTAATATATCTATGCTTATATTTTGCTGTGAGCCAGGCCTTCAGCCTGCAATCTGCATTATGTTGCAAATAGAATTTTCTTTAAATCACACTATTTCTGTGCGCGATTGTAGAAATTAATTTTATGAAGTAACTATAATCCATTTAAAATGTGATAATCTTGAATTTGAGTTCCTTGTGCAGTAAGCCTCAGGCAGATCGAGTTTAAATTTCAAACTTTGAACACTTGAAACATTTTTTCACCAAATCATCAAAGGTAAAACATTTATACCGTAAAAACACCAATCATCTTATGATCCTTAATCATCTAAAAAAAAAAAAAACTCATGATCCTTCATACTTCATAATAAGTGTAACCATTTTTTAGGTCTTTCTAATAAATGCAGCTAATTCATTGTCTGTTTGAAACTTGTTTAGGCATAGTTAGTTAAATATCACCGAAATTATCTTTCTAATAAATGCATGACACTGTTTTTTATCCATTTTTTCTTAAAACATCACATGTTTTCAAAAGTGTACTTCTAGATGGGATAAATTGTTTAGAAATATACTTTCAAACATCACAAAATTTGTGTTTTTTTATGTCTATATATATTGTTTGGGTTGGTAATTTTTTTCTTAAATGCACAATGGTTCCTAAAATGTGGGGCTACATTCATGATCTCCAAATCATGGATGTGGACATGTGGCCAAAGTAAGTCTTCAACAGATTTCACAAAATCTTACATCCCAAATTGCAATCTCATATACATAATTATCTCCTAATTGGCATATCTCAGTGCACGCCCAATTCATGCAAAAGCTGACACATTGTTTCTTTACATTGGCAAAGCATATAGCTCAAGTCATTAGTCAACAGCTGGATGGACAAAACATAATAAAATCCTCTACAATAATAGTTCCTTTGTGAAGCAAAACGTAGTGGGGGTGGTCCAACAATGATTGCTAACCCTTTATAAACAATAGTACAATTCGTTTAAAGTAAAATGCTTAACGTGGGGATAGCACTAGGCACTAGCCTACACTGTCCTTCAAACCAGACAGTACTGTTGTAGGGTAGCATATATTATTGATTAATCAATTATTAAACTGAATTAATCATTTACTTATATATTACTGTATTATTAGTAATGGTTTCACAATTATACCGTACAAGTTTAACTAGCAGGAACAAGGAAACATTAAAGACTCTTAATCAGATTCTGGTCTCAATTCAGTCAAATTTCTCATATTTTAGTTACCAATGATTTATTTAGGAACAAAATTGAAGTCAACAAAGAAAGCAGCATCCACCATTGAATGTATCATAAACTATAAACTATAGCATGAAAATGAATAATACTACCTTTTTACAAAAGTTGGAAATCCTGTTCTATTCATAAGTAGAACTTCTACCCATACAGTTTTGCTTCAAAGTACACTATGACTTCCCAATATTGTAACAAATCTCTAATACCAACTCTACAAGCAGCTCAAAAATAAAAAGAGGAAAATGAAAAAATGTAAGCAACAAGAAACAAAAACTAACAAATCAACCCCTGGCCTTCATGCAGATATATGAATTTGTATATCCCATCAGAATACAAAATTATCACCAATCCAATCTTCCTGTAGCTTTTTGCTGCTGTGTCATTTAGAAACATAACACAAATAATCTTTCATGATCAGTTTCCAAAATTGAATAAAATTGAAAGCCACTTTGCCATCTCATGTCTCAGAGCCTTCTTGAACAGTAGGAAGGCCACCTTCTATGATAAATGTTGGGTTAAGAAACTTTGCCACAAAAGCCCACAGTTTATATACATCCTCAAAATTAGTCAGAAATCCCAATGAAGCTGTGACAACTTCAAGCCTTACATAGCTGCCTTTTCCGTCACGCCGACCGCCCTCCATGGGCCTGCAAAGCGTCGTATCTTCAAGATTCAGAGATACACGCCGCTGTCTTGAGCTATCAAGAATCTTTATATGACTCAGAATACCAATGCCGAGAGAGATTCCTTCTTTTTCAGCAAGCTTTTGAACAATCTCAGGATTGATTAGGCCCCTATTTCTGTCCCTGAGGTTGAAAGCCACAGCTGCACCTCTTTCGTATTTTATTTTTGGCCCATAGATGTGAACAAGGTTTACTTTTTCATCCCGGTCAGAAACAAGTAATTTCAGTTGCAGCAGTGAAGTAACAAGCCAGTTTATCAAAAACCGAAGTCTAAGTGTAGTTTTATTGAGACCAAGCATATCAACATGATCAATATTTCGACATACTATCTCCGGTTCCCTCCTGCCCCACTCCTGTGCATCACCATATTCTTCGTCGCTACTGACCTCTTCATCATCTAAGCTAGTTGCAGATATGTCCCCTGTCTCCAAGGTCTCTCTTAGGTGCTCTTTATGATTGTCTTCCATGCTAAACGACACTCTTCTTCCTCTGCCATTGTGCTCATCATCTTCCAAACCAATTAATCTACTACCACCAAAGCGATTTCCTTCTCTCCGACCCAACAGCCTAAACTCGCCTTCAGTTTCCCTTCTTATAGCACTCTCTTTTATATCAGAACATATTCCAGAGGTAGAGCCATTTTCTAAGCTTTGATGTCGAGCAAGAGAAGCTGAATTATTGAGCCAAGACCCTCTCGGAGCAACAGATCCATTTTGACCTGCTTTACTGGTTCCAGGTTCTTCCATTATCTCACTGACATGCGGACGATCAGACCCATTTCCATTAGACGAATAATGATGAACATCTTCAACAGACTCTTCTTCAGGGACCTCTTTGACACGATCTAGTTCTTGTGACATTAGGACAGCAGCATCAAATGATAGAACACGGTGATCATCATGAGAACCTATGTTAACCTCTCTGTCATCATACATAGGACTGCCATACATTTTGGAAGAAGGTTTTGGAGACTGTTGCTTCTGGTTCTTCCTCCCATTGAACCAGAATGATGGCAGGGGAGAAGCTATCTTTTGTTTATTTGATTGACCTGCATAGTCTGACCCCATTGGACTCTGACCCAGATCTATCCAAAATGAGTTGTCAGATGACTCGTCTTCGCTGAAGACAGGGCTCTTTATCACTTCTCCAACAGATATACTTCCAGTTTCTTCAAATATAGTGCTAGTTCCATCTCTTTCAGAGCTGTCATGGTCCATTTCAGTATCAAATACATCTCTGACTTGTGCAGACGTGTATGCACCCGAGAAGGCAGGCAACTGTGATCCCTGGTGGCGAGGTTCAAAAGTCTTATCACCAACCCCATCGAATTCATCATCTTCAGTACCAGCCAGTCTGTCCAAACCATCCACAGAGTCACTCAAATACACTGGAAACTCGGGGGTAATCTTCACCATTCCTGACCCGGTACTCCCAGACTGATTTTGAAGGCTTGCCATCACCGATTTCTTGATAAGTAGACATCCAAAGCCTGTGGGATCATACCCAAATACCCTGTAAAACGATGTAATTATGAAATCTGGCCTGAAAAGGGACAAGCCAAGTGAATCCATGTCCTTGGGGCCCAATGACCCAGCATCAAGCAAGACATGCCAGTTGTTCTGCTGTGCCAACGCCATCCACTGGTACGAATACTTAGCCCCAGTTACTCTAGACTGAACAGGGAACACAAAAAGACCAGTAGCTGAATCCTTCTTCCTCTTCTTCTTATTTGAAATTTGTTTTCTCAAATCAGTCGAGCAAAGTTTGAGAGTTGGCCATTTAAACCATGCACTGTGCACTTTGGCACCTTTATTCCTAGCACACTGAGCCATCCAATTAACAGACTGGCTGTCATGGTCGAACATGGTCAACAGTTTTTTGTTCGTTTGGAAGGGATATGATTCAGCCAGCAATTTAAAAGCCGACCCTCTGCTAACGGTAAAAACAAGGCCATATTCATTCTCAGGAATATTTAGATAGTCCATAATTTTGGCCTTTATATCATGTTCAACAGTTCCTTTTTCAGCACCACCATAAAGTGCATGGTTACTCAAATTTGCAGTTATCTCAGACAAGCTAAATGTACAAGACTCCCAATAGTGAAGGGTCTGAATAAAAGAGAAGAGACCGAATCCACAATAATCAAGGCATACCTTGGGTGGCAAATGAGAATATTCATCAGACCTCAACTGATCAACTTTCTCCGAGGACAGATACTTGGGATACATAGTGAGGAACATGGAAAATGCTTCTTCGAGGCTGAGGAGGTCTTCCTCGGACTCAAACGTCCGTTCAGCTGCAAGGGAAGTGGCGCGAAGAAACTCACGCTGCGCATTCAGCCTGGCCAGCGATCTGGATCTCCCAATGCTGGCATCTTGGTTCCCAACATTGTCAGGTTCCATATCTTGCGATTTAGAGAGTACTCCGTCTTCTGAAGCTTCTTCAAGAGCTTCCCTCAGCTTGTTCTCTTGCAGCTTCCGGAGCATTGATGGGTTTCTTTTGAGGTCAGCCGTCGATTCACCTTTCCTCCTACCCTTCTTGTCCAAGAACAGAGAAGCACAGTGAGAAATAGGCTTCCATAGTGAGAGATGCATTATAGCTTCCTCTTATACTCACACAAATCAATCTGAGCCTTATTGTATCACTACAAACAACACACAAACAAAATAGTTTACCCCATCAATCTGCAACAAATAAGAACCAAACATTAAGGTTCACCCAAAAGCAAATGAAAGCTACTAGAATATAACGAATCTAGAATCTTAAGACAACAAAAAACAAGATAAAAAACAAGTGACTCACCTCAACACCATTTTTCCATGTCAAAAACCAACAAAGACAAACAAAAAGGTTAAATTTGTTTTGTTTTCTCTAGCACCCAGAATAGGTTTTTTCAACTTCTAATTTCAAGGAGAGAGAAAGTCAAACTCTTCAAACCCTAGAGAACCCAGATCCCAAAATTTGCAAAACAGCTCACAGGTTCATGAAACTCAACCAAAAACAAGAAAAGATTGAATTTTAAAAAATGGGTATGGAGCAGATGAATCAAACAACGGTAACAGAAACCTTAAACCACAAAATCAGTGGTCAAATACAACTCCAAAAAAAAAACATCAAAGAAGAAGAAGAAAGACCCTCTTCACTCTCTCTCTCTCTCTCTCTCTCTCTCTCTCTCCCTCTAATAAAAGCAACGAGCCCCACAAGAAAGACACACCGGTATGAATGATATCTTCAGTGTACGAATTTCTTCTTTCTTACAAATTTAAAATCCAAAGGAAAAAGAAGAAATAAAAGAAAAGCAGAGAAAAGAAAAAGGAGACAAATTTCAATTTCAATTCAACACTCTCTCTCTCTTTGTTCAACCAAAATCTCTCATTTTTGGAAAAACGAACCTTCAGATTAACAGCAACTAGGGAGAAGGGACAGAGACATTGACTCTCACAAAAACCAAATTTGTTGGTGTTATTAAAATCAATTTTCTGATTTTGGTAACATTTTTTAAGAATTTGTGTTTCTTTGTCCAAGTTTGTGGTGGGACCCAGAAGATGAGGTCATCAGTTAAAGTCAAATAATAAGCTGGCTTGTAAAAAGCTGATTATATTGGTGCACAACTTGGCAAACCACAAAGTCCAAACACCCCAATGCAAAAGAGTTAAAATCTTCTATTTACTATACTAATACCTCAAATTCGTCCTTGAATTTTGAAAAATCGGTCAATTTCGTCCCTGAATTTTACGAAATATCAAATTAGTCCCTGAATTTATAAAATGTCAATCAAATCAGTCACTCCGTTAAGTTGGTCTGTTAACGGAGGTGACGTGTAACGTTAACCTCTGACAAAGCTTACCACGTCAGATGTCAAGCAAGCAGGGACCAAACTGATTGATTTACACAAAATTTTCAAGGACCAAATTGATGGATTTTCATAAAATTGGCAACGGCTCTTTCCCTTCTTTGTGAGTAACGGTTATTTCTCCTCTTCCTCATTAAGGGCTATTTCTTCCCCAAATATATAAATTTGGAACCATAATGTTATAATTCCTTACATAGAGTTCAAAATCCCCAAAATTTCTTCCATGAATTGATGTCAAATTTCTTCCCCAATTCAAAAAACTTAGAACCCTAATTTTTTTGATTAAATTCGAAATTCATAAATCAAGTGGTCTGCCTTGTAGATTCGGTGTTCAGAATTGATGGGTGGTGCGCGAATGGGCAAAAACAACTACAACAACCAGTATTCATCTTCAAGCTCTAGGTGTATTTTGGAGGACAAGGTTGATGGATAAAGTTGATTGTGTAGGAAGTGAGCTTAGGTTGATTAAGATATTGATAGAAGTATTTTGTTTGATTGAGTTGTTTAAAATGATATTGTATTGTGCCAAGTCTATGTAATGTTGTAATGAAAAGAGGTTGTCAATGAATGAACCAAACCTTTCTGTCAAAATATTTCAATCAAATTGGTCATTGAATTATATACATATCCATCATATCGATCCTCAAATTAGTTTAAATACCATCAAATAGGTCCTTGAATTTTCACAACAGATATCACTGTGTTCCTTGGTGCATACATTTGCTGAACAAAGTAAAAAGTAAAAGATAGACACTTTGATTATAAAAAGACAGACATTTTCATATCATCATAAGTCATATATTTGATGTTCATAAGTCATTACATAGCCAAAAAAATAACATTACATAGCCATCAAGTCATCAAATCATTTGATGTTCTTAAGTGATTACATATCCAAAAAAGCGTAAACTAAACAAGTCCAAAAAGCATTAATTAAATTAGTCCAAAAACATATTTTAAACATGCATCAATGCTTTGGAAATCCTGGAGTTGGGATAAACTCCATGTATTGGGGTTGAGTAGAAGCGGATGATCCGTAATTTGGATTTGGAATTCTAATAACTCCAAGAGCAGTTGGATCTAGTGGAGCAGGACCCCTCAGTGGTGTTTGTTTATGCATGTCATTTGAAATCATTGGTCCTCTCATGCCATATCTCCTTGTACTCATTCTATGCAAATAAAATCAATCATATGAGCCCTTAAATTATAACAAAATCCATCAAATTAGTCCTCAAATTATGACAGTAAGTCTCAAATCGATCCAGGACAACAATAGAGGGGTATAATTGGAAACACAGGAAAAAAGAGACTGAAATGTTAAATATCGAATTTTGACAATTTCCATCAATTTAGTCCTTGTACACGTGGTTGACTTGCTGACGCGTGTGCATGACAACAAAGCATGCAAGAAGCCACATCATCACTATTAACGGACCTTTTGGACGGAGGGACAGATTTGATGGACGTTTGTAAAATTCAGGGACTAATTTAATATTTCGCAAAATTCAGGGACGAAATTGACCGTTTTTTAAAATTCAAGGATGAATTTGAGGTATTAGTCCTATTTACTAAAAATAAATGGTCAATGTCATTTGTTGAGAGATAGATATATGGTTCTACCATTAAATAAGTTTCACTATGGCTAATTATTTTCAAACTTTTTTGTATCTTTATCTCTTCAAATTGAAGAAATTGAGAGACTAGTAAATGAAGATGATCTTGACTCCAATATGAAAATGTAAGGTTGCTTTGGATGAGTCAAGATCCTCTCCATTTCTTTCATTTGGAGAGATAAAAACACAAAAAAAAAATTATTAATAGTAGTGGGATACATTTAGTGGTAGAACCCACTACATGTTTTTTGTATCTATCTATCACCAAATAACATTATCCATTTGCTTAGTCAACTCTTCAAAAGTTTAAAAGTGATTTTTTTCAACTTAAAATTTACTATATTTTTAGTTTCCTTAAACAGTGTTTTGGAACACCGGTTAGTATTATGACTCATATGAAACATGTATCTAATTAAATCATATCATGCAGACTTTTTAGGTTTAAATCAGAAGAAGGTATTTAGGTTAAAATTAAAAGTACCATCTAAAAAAAGCATAAATAATCGTAAAACTTTAGGTTTAAACCAGAAGAAGATATTTAGGCTACCAATAACCCCTACCAGCTGACTAACCCCCTACTAGGTAGTAGGGCTTAACCCAATGTGACTTGACTAGCCCTCTACTATGTGACTAACCTCTACTAGCTAACTAACCGCCTACTACATAGATATCCTAACTCAACCGACAACATTATTAGACTGGATTTCGTGGTCAGAGTTCAAATCCTGATTGCAAGAGTTTTATTCTCGACCAAATCATAACACTCTTAGTAAGATTTGCTCAACAAAGCATTCTATATGAGGCTTCTAACATTAGATTTGTTGAAGGAACAAGTCCATTATTGAATTAGGCCTTACTTACATATCATTTAGATTTTTGTGAAGATAGTATTAAAACTAATCTAAGAATGTCACACTATGATGTTATTTAATTGCATGTATGCATTAAAAGTTTTACATAACAATTGTTAGTGTATAAAAATTAATCTCATAATAAAATTTAATGTAATTTATTTGAATTTTTTATTAATAGAAGAAAATATGTTAAAAATGTATTTAAAAATGTGAGCAATGCTACTACAAAGTTACCAAACCCCCAATGTCTTTGAAATCGAAAATGCAATCAGATTATAAAACATAGTCACACAACCTGCTAGCACTGTATTGGAATTGGAACTAATTAATCTTACTTCTAGTCTTTTTGTGAAGGTTGTTTTTTAGGCAATTGATTATTTGATATATATCATTTGTTTCATGACTATTTTATAAAATTTTAATTAATTTTTTTGGCAAATGAAAAAGCCCATTTTCTCGTGGATTTTGCTTTTGTTTTTGGCTCCAAGCCAAAGGTATTGCTTTAAGTTTCAAATTCAATCAAATACTTCAATCTAAGCTATTGTAAGATATATTACTATATTAGAAAGAATATATACCCCGCAGCCCTAAAGCTAAAAGATTAGAAAATTAAAAAACGAATCTTTGATCAAGACAGTTTGAAAGTTACTTCTACATTTAATTATTGTTATGTTTCAACCAATCCAAAATGATACACCAATTTTGAAAATGGCTTTTAAATAGAGGAACAAGTACATTCAAACAGATCAACAATAATCAACTACCGTAATCTTCAATCTACCTTGTATTTTTGTTTGTGTGAAAACAACTGATCGGTTTTTATATAAAATTTGCAAACTTCATAATGTCGGCATCTTGTGTTCCCGGAAAATCACCAATATTTGGTGTTAGGATAGGTCATGTGAACCGAAGAGTACAACAAGAACTTAAATAAATAAACTCTTGAATAAAAATGAACCACAAATTATCCCGTGAATTTAAGTCGGTTTATATGGACATTATATTTTATATACAACGGATAAGTTATTGATTCACTTTAAGACAATATAATTCTAGTTACCGAACAACTTAACAAAAAAAAAGTGAACTACAAACAATAGATAAAATGTAGAACGTTATACACATATTCCTCACAAATGCCATTTACAACATATCCACAGAAGAAGACATTGTTGTCATCTGTTCATTACCATTCACCAACCCCCTTCTTCTTCTTCTTTTTTTTTTTTTTTTTTAACTTGCACCAACCGAAAATCCAATTCAACTGAAAATTATATTTTTTAAACTCAAACCTAATGATCAAACTATGAGAAACCATTAAGTCTAAAGCCTTTGCATGTTGCAAGACTTCTTGGATGAAAATTCCTTGGTTTGTGACAATCTCTGAAACCTCCACTTGTACCTTGCATTGCCAACTGATAAATTGTTGCCTCATAAAAGTGTGTGATTTTCTTTTGTTGGGGATTGAATTAGATTCTTGATTAAAATTTCAATCATCATCAAGAATCAGAAAAAGATAAAATAAATCAAGTTTGCTAATTCCATATTAATTTTTTTTATAAAACTCATAACAAACTTTTATATCTCCAATATATTAGATTTCTTGTTTGTTAGGTAAAGAGTGTCGTATTATAGCTTGGTGAGATAATATAATCGATGAGTTCTGATACCATATTAGATTTTAATACCAGTCTCACCTATCCTTATAAAACCGGTTTATAAAGTGAGGATGTCACTCTTTATAAACTCTTATCAAGAATTATATCTTTTTCATATGGGATTTAAGTTTATTTCAATGATTATTTTTTCCCTTAACTAATTGTCGATTTTTCTTAGATGACTTAATAACAACTATGTTCTATTTCTTTTAAAAAAAAAAAAAAAAACTTTGTTATATTTAATCTCTAGACTGTAATATATACTGAGAGGGGGTCGCCCAATGTGATGGTCATAGTCCACCTTCACATTCTGAATTTCATTTAGTATTTGTATAGCCTCATTCTATCCAACAAACTCAGAACACTATCAATGGACCCAAGTTCAAGTAGCAACGCTAGCTTCTTATTCTTTGGCTTTTGGAATGTTCTTCGTAACATAGATTTACAACTATTACTATCTATTAATTTTAAAAAATGTTCAATTAAAAGCACATGCATGGAGAGAAAAACTGTTTAATTGGGAAGGTCAGCACTCCTGTTTCTCCATGTGCATATCTTTTGTAGTTTTTCGTTGTACGTAGTACTATTCTTCAACCTTTAGGCAATTTTATTTGTCACTTTTTTTTTTTTTTTTTTTTTTTCTACTATACTATTATGAGTGATGGGGGGATAGGGATTACTCACTCGTTCTATGATATTTTTAATTTTGGCCACCCTTAATTTAAACTCCTAGTTGTGCTTATGTTGTTGTAGTCTTAAAACCGTCAATTCTATCTTGTTATATTAAGATGTATTGAACTGAATTGATGAATTGACATATTTTATATACTTGTGTTATCTTGCATGAAGATGATGTGAGAGGTTTATGAAATGAGATCGTTAAAGGCATGTTGGTGCATAATGACGTGTTTCATCTACTCCTAAGATGGAATGTTAGGAACATATTGATTCATGTTGACACTTGAATAATTAGAATACGAGACAAGTAGAAAGCATGTGAAAAACATTTAGGAACATTTTAACGTATGAAAGCATATAGACATTTAAGCATGTAACAAGAATTGAGGTGTAAGACATAAAAAGCATGCTATCAAGTCAGTACAGGTTATCATATATTAAGACATACACGCAAAAAGACACAATGTTAGTTAGAGGCACATTCACATTGAAATGAGTCTAGTAATAATTCACAACTCACATTACTCTTCAATGGACAGTCGAGATCAAAGATCCTAACATTGACTTTCTCCCCTCGTTGGACTCAAGCCAATGCTTGTTAAAGTCTCCTGTCAATGGAGAATTAAGGACTTAGTAACTAGACCTTTACATGGACTCAACACAGTTTATAATACACATATAGTGCAATGCATGTTAACACAATTCACAAGCAAACAATTCATAAGCACAAAGTCATCATGATTCATGAACACATAATTTAAGGATTCACATACAAATATAGTAAATAATCCTTAAGTGTGTGTTTGATTTCACAATCACAATGAAGAATTTGATTTGAATAAATTGGTTATTGCTAAAATTACGTTTGCTCACATCCATGTAGAGTGAATTGAACAATATATTTGAGTCATCTCAGTTGTTACAATCTAGTGGTTTTATCTAAATATATTTTATACGGAATTTGGAGTTCGAACTCAGGTCACCACACTCATCCTCCTCATGTGTGCGTTTATTTGAATATGTGTTTACCACTATGTCAATAGCAAAATAAAAAACAATAAATTTGAGTTTAAAAATCAATTCAAGAATCACAAATTATTCTAGATTGTAGTTTTACATTAAAATAAATTTTAGCTTGGAACCACCTTAAAATTCATGTTGCCTAACTGAAGGTCACGAGTCTAATATGGGGTAGACAATAATCTCAGTCATCCCTAATTCAAAAGTGACGAGTGCAACGAACCATTCCGTTTTAGCTAACATGGGGATTCTCTTTGTCTTAGATACACATGCACATGTTACGATATTTTTTTTTTTTTTTTTTTTAGTTATATTGGTTATTTAATGAATTTGATTAAGTTGGATGCTTATTTGGTTGAATTTATTTAAAAATGATGTATTTCCCTTAAATCTAAAACCCTTCTCTAAACACACCCACTAAATCCCAACAACCACCACACAGTGATGCACCTTGTATTCCGTTTCCCCGCCGTCACCCGCCGCAACAACCACCATCTCCTCCGCCACTACAAGGCGGCGAAGAAGCCACCACCGTCACCAACGCCAACCCCTCCAAAAGCACCAAAGAAGCCTCAAAATTTCTCCTTCCATGGAGTAACATGGGAGGATCCTTACAGCTGGATGTCAAGCCTCAACGACAAAGTAGCGATGCGGCACATGGACGTTTACATGGAGCAAGAAGAGAAGTACACTGAAGCTGTAATGTCTGATTCAGAACGCATTGTTAATAAGCTTCATTTTGAAATGGCCTCGAGAATACCGAATGAACTTTCTACTTTTCCTCTTCGTTGGGGACCTTGGTTTGTTCTTCTTCTTCTTCTTCTTATTTAGAATTGTTATTTGTATATTGATAACAAAGTTTGATAACTTTTTAAGTGGATAATGCAGTAATATGAACTTATCAGAATAGTTTGTGACATGCCACACTTCTGATTACATTCGATAATGTCATCTTCTCAAATTACTACTGGTGTAGACTTGTATGTGAGGTGTTCGATGTTTGTGTTTGTGATGGTGCTTCGTAGGTGACTTGTTCATAAGCTGTTTTCAGCTTATTTTTATAAGCTCTCCCAGATAGCTTATGAAAATAGCTTATAGATTGTACAAAATAGTTTGACTTTATTTTATCTTGTGTTATAGAAAATACTTTATTCATAAGTGCTTTTTGTGTAAGCTGCAAAATAAGTTGTTTATCCAAATAGGGTCATATTTGGTGTCACAACTTATTGACCATCTACTGAATTTTAACGTGATTAACCTTGATTTTCAATAAAATTACTGTTATCCAATATGGCCGTTGTGTTTTGTAGAACTTGTTAGGATTTTGTTCATTTTGTGATTGTGGTTTTTATGTTTGTTTAGGTTGTATTATCGCCGTGTTGAAGAAGGAAAACCTTATCCTGTGCTTTGCAGAAGATTAGCTAGCTTGAATGATGATTTCATATCGCATAAGTATCCTCCTGCGGGATTTGATTTTAGAACAGGGAAGACAATCGAGCAAAAGCTGGTTGATTATAATCAAGAGGCAGAGAGATTTGGAGGTACTGCATTTATAGAATGCAATTTTTACTTGATTAGATGGAGTTGTTAGGGGAATACTGAAAGTTGTTTTATCTGAACATTTTGTAGGTTATTCGTATGAGGAACTTTCTGAGATTTCGCCAAATCATCAGTTTCTCGCATATACTATGTATGATAAAGACAATGGCTACTTCAAGTTATCTGTGAGAAATTTGAATTCGGGTTCCTTGTGCAGTAAGCCTCAGGCAAATCGAGTTTCAAATTTAGCATGGGCTAAAGATGGCCAGGCATTGCTTTATGTTGTAACAGATGAGAAAATGAGGCCATACCGGTGAGTGGAAGGAATTAGAGTATTCTGTTGTTTAGAGATTTTTACGATGAAATGGTAAAAAGACTCGTTCCGTCCAATACTTCATAATTGAAAGGGGAATAAAGTGGTGTATTGAATGTCATGGATTCAAATGGAATGCATTCCATAAAGCTTCATTATATTTCATTCTATTTTGAATAATTCAAACAGTGGAATTTAATATTACTCCATTCCATTTCATTTTACTCCAAGTTTCCCTTAGTTGTTGTTGTTAATGATTATTAGCTTTTGAATCCAGGTAATTTTTCTTTATCTCATCCTACCACATGTTTTGCAGGATCTATTTCAGTCTTATTGGCTCAACTGATGAAGATGTTTTGCTGTTGGAAGAATCAGATGAAAATGTTTACATTAGTTTAAGGCACACAAAAGACTTCAAATTTTTGACAGTGAATACACTATCACCCACATCATCAAAGGTAAAAGATGTATATTGTGCAAATTCCGTCAAGTTAAGATCCTTCATATATTGTACAATAATTTTAACCATTTTTTAGGTCTTTCTAATTAATGCAGCTGATCCATTGTCTGGCTTGAAACTTGTTTGGGAGTGTGATGCTATAGCTCACTGCGTAATTGAACATCACCGAGGTTATCTTTATTTATTTACAGATGCTCCCAAAGGTGGACAATCGGTTGATCATCATTATCTTCTGTGTAGTCCAGAGGACACTCATTCAAATCCAAGAAAATGGGAGGTAGTTTGGAATATTACATTTTTCTACAGTTGTCTTGTTTTAGTTTTATTATTACTCTTTTGCATGAATGCAAAGCAGGCATTTACTTGAGAAAGTGAGAGATATGTTGATATTACAATTACTTGTTTTCGTGTTTTTTTGGTTCACTTGCCTAGGACAGTCAACTTGACCTTACATGTTATATTACGCCTCATAAACTGCAGGAGGTAATTGTTGATGACCCAGATTTAGTTATTGAAGATGTTGATTTTAGTGATAAATACTTAGCGCTAATTGTGAGGGAAAATCGAAATTTTCAACTTTGTTCAGTTGGACTGCCATTGCCTTTCGAGAAGGTAATCGAAGAGAATTTGCTATAATATGCTCTTACAGCCAAGTTCATGATGTAATTGTGATTTATCATCTAATTGAAATATTGCTAAGTCCACCTCATTCTTCTGACAGGGGGCAGTTAAATTGAGGAAGCTTGACCTGCAGTACTTGTCTCTTCCAAAACATGTTTGCCAAATTTCACCTGGGCCAAATTATGACTTTTTCTCATCAGTCATGCGCTTTATAATATCATCTCCTGTGGTATGTGAATGGTTGCTGCTTCTTTTTCTCTTGAGAATATGAAAATGAAAGAATGTTTTAAGATAAATTTGGTTTTGAGTATTTGTTTGATTTTAGCTCAAGAATGATGTTGCAAGATGAATTTCAAAATAGAACTTTGGTGAACATTTAGATATAGAGGCAATTTTCTTTATCATTAGCTCCATATTAGTTGAGTCTCCAAAAAATACTTTTTTTTTTAACACATCTCCAAAAAATACTAAATTATGAGTTTTGCCCATTCCTGACATACTTTTTTGGGTTTTCCAAGCTTCCTCTGCCTGACTACTTTCCTCCTTTTTAAGTGGTTCTTGCTTTATAACAATCTGTAATGTGTTAATTGTTACGTATGTATATGCATAGACATGTGTATATGATGCTTCCTTTCAAACATTTGGTCTTTGACAGTTAATTTTCTATTCAGTCTCAATGTGACGAAATATCCCATCATCAAATCCCAGTAAGTTCACCATAACTTTATTGCAGATGCCTGATGCTGTGGTTGATTATGACCTAGCAACCTGTAAGTGGAACATCATTCAACAGCAAAATATGCTTCATGACAGAACACGCATATTATATGGTACAAATTCTTCAAGCGTAAGCTTTGAATCCTCAGATGCAAAATATTCCAATCCTGTGAATGCCGATTTGGAAGATGACCACTTATGGAATGATCTGTCTGAGTTTTATGCCTGTGAACAATATGCCGTACCTTCATTTGATGGGGTTCTCATTCCATTGACTGTTGTTTTTGCACGTGACAATAAGCAAAAAGATGAAAAACCTGGAATATTGCATGGGCATGGAGCTTATGGTGAGCTACTCGACAAACGGTGGCGCAGTGAATTTAAAAGCCTTCTGGACCGTGGTTGGGTCATAGCTTATGCAGATGTTAGGTAGGCTTCACAGTATTTGGTGTCCATGTACTCGATGCACATTCCTATGGATATTTTTTCTTTGTTGTATTTATGTATATAATTTCTTATTTGTTTCTAAGTTGCAACACACTTTCCAAATAAATTTGTAACTTTCTAAAGTTTGATCTCTTATCTACAATATTTTTGGGTGTCCTGATTCAGGGGTGGTGGTGGTTATGGCAAGAAATGGCATCATGATGGGAGACGAACAAAGAAAAATAATTCAATCAATGACTATATCTCCTGTGCCAAGTTCATCATAGAAAAAGATATTGTAAATGAAAACAAATTGGCCGCTTGGGGATATAGTGCTGGAGGGCTTTTGGTTGCTGCAGCTATTAATCGTTCTCCAGACTTATTTCGTGCTGCAGTCTTAAAGGTTTCCCAGACCTCGTGCCTGCTTTTGAGATTTCATTTCTCAGGCTCTGTTTGAATGTGTTTACTCAGATCTCCTTCTTCTGTATGGTTTTTGCTGCAGGTTCCTTTTTTAGATGCAACCAACACTCTTTTGCATCCCATCTTACCACTTGTAGCAGATGATTATGAAGAGTTTGGCTACCCTGGAGACATCAATGATTTTCTCGCAATTCAAGGGTATTCTCCATATGACAACGTTCAAAAGGATGTTCTTTATCCAGCTGTATTAGTATCCTCATCTTTCACTACACGGTAAGTTTTGATGTTTTGCCATTTTAAGTTTTAGATTATTCGAAAAACAATATCTTGAGACTGAATTTAGGCATTTCCTGAGATTAGATTCCCTCTATAAGCCTTTTATTTCATAGAATGTATACTCTTAAGCCTCTTGACATGCTAACAAATACATGCACCATAAAGAAATATTAAGACATTTTTGGCAGTCGTTAAAGAAAGAGTAGAGGCTGAATATGTGTGGATTAAGTGAAAATCACATTTCCCTCTCCTCCCGTCTGTTATGATGTCCGCCATCCAAGTGTATTCAAAGCTGCCTTTCAAAGATTGTTATCTGTACATTTGTTGTCTTTACGAGATTCGGCGAAAATTAGATTAACAGGTCATACTTTACGGATGGACCTTTGTTTTTGATTTTTTGCTTTTCGTGACTCAGATTTGGGGTGTGGGAAGCAGCAAAATGGGTGGCACGAGTTCGTGATCTTTCAATTTATGACCCAAAACGGCCAATATTGCTGAATTTGACCACAGATATAGTAGAGGAAAACCGTTATTTGCAGTCCAAGGAATCAGCATTAGAGGCTGCATTTCTCATTAAGACGGTGGAATCCTAGGTATGTGAAATTTAGCTGGCATTTGTGACTTCTGAGATGTTTCCCTATGGCAATCTGATGTAAAAATTTAGATTCGACTTCTGGATGAAACAAGATCCATTCGAGTGCTCCGCATGGGAAATGCTCGCTATCCGATATTCTTCTCCAATCGGTTGTACTTGTACCCTTGTAGCACTCCAGCCTACTTGGGTCATGGATGATCTCCCTAAATGGGCACCGTGCTAAAACAACCAACAAGATTGGTTCAAATTGCCCTTGCTGGTTTATCATGCACAGATCGGATCTTGGTTGATTTCTTCTATAAGAATTTGAGGTTCATCATATGTAAATGTCACTGCCTTGTGGGTTATGATATACATGTGTAGCTTATGATGTATTTTGTTGATTATGAGTCGTTTAGCACGATGGTTGTTTTCCCCCCCACATACATTACATGATCTCCAAATCATGTATTTGTTTCATAATAAAATACCAAATTGTAATTGCATATCTCTTATTATTTTCAAACTATATACCACTTTTCAAGTGACGTAACAAATGCCCTCGAATTATCTCATAAATAAATCATCAAGTAACGACTTTCTATACATATCAAGTACCATTTAGCATACAATTGCGTTATTTGAACAACAAAAGTTAGATAACTTTTTTCCTTCAAAAAAAAAAAAGATTACTTTTGTGACAACAATCTAATTGTATTTCAAATGGTGGTTAGTTACAATCATTAGATGGTTAGTAAATAAATATTTCAAGTGTTGAAATCCATTAATCATTAATTTAACTTAATTAATTATGAATTTAAATGTGTTTGACCATATTTTTTAGTTTAGCAATTGAAAATAATGGTTTACCAAGTATAAATTTAAATTTGAAGTTGTTAAAGTTACATTGGTTGTTAATGAATACTTTTAACTGATTTTGATTTATGATAAATGTTAGTTTAAATTAGTATTTACTCCTTTGTTCGAGTTGGAAATCAAGAATTCTAACTCTTTTAACCTTAATTCGACTCAGTTAAACTATCTAACTATTAGTTTATCCATTGAAGTAATTAATCATCTATTTTAAACCGTGTTAACCACTTAAAAGTTGTTGCAAAAACTATCCAAATAACATTTCCCTTATTATAACTCTTCATTATAACGACAAAAGCCATAAACTTTAGATAACAAAACCAAAAATAGGGAGTGGCCCCTCATGACTCTGGTAGCAACAAAACCCCAACAAACAAACAACAACAGTCTGTAGTACTAATATGCATGTATTTCTCTCCATCTACTTTCCCTTTATCATTAAAGAAACTATTTCTTTCATCCATTTCTTGCCACACAAATCATAAGATACATTCTCGTTGCCTTCCTTTTCATCACGTCCCACAAGTTGGCGTTTAAGTACATGTCCAATTCACACCAATCCAACATTTTGTTTCTTTCCAATAACAAAGCAGAGTTTAGTGATTTGTCAACTGCTGTGGATGGAAAAGCACCATTAAAAAATCCCACCCAACAGTTCCTTTATGGAACACAACTAAGTGGCTGATGCCAAACAATGATTGTTACCCTTTATAAGAAAAATATAATCATTCATTTCAATAAAATGCTCAGCATTGGTTAAGGTGCCAATTTGGTATCACACTACTCTACACACTGCCCTTTCAAGCAGTTCTATAGTCTGAAGTAGTATGGTAATATATTTTAATGTTTTAGTAAAAAAATATATTTATTTCTATATTATAAAATTATTGTTGATAATTTACTCTTTATTTAATTAAAATGTGTAATTGACTAGTATCTAATCTAATTGGGTAACAAGAGAGACAAAACAGGTCAAGTTCTCAAATTCTAAGTTTCACTAATATTTATGAATACAAACTAAGTCAACAGAGAAAGCACCCACTGAATAGTATCATAAACTATAGCATGAAAATGAACACTACCTTTTTACAAAAGTTGGTAATCCTTTAGTATGTAACAGAGGCAAAATATTTATCAGTAGAAAATCTACCTGATTCAATCTTTGCTTCAAAGTACATCATGGCATCCCAATATGAACAACTCTCTAAAGCCAACATTACAGGCAGCTCAAAAAAAAATATAGATAACAAAGAAAATAATCATTGTAAGCAACAAGAAACATAAATTAATTAACAAATCCATCCGTTGATCTTGTTTGTCTGGCTTTGATGCAAAGATAAGTATATCTGTTTATCTAGCAGCATTGTTCAAATGATCACCAATTCCATTGGTCCGACAGCTTTTGGCCCTTTTCAGTAACAACTCATCTTCGGTTTCCAAAAATTGAATAAAGTCTCAGCCGACTCTACCATCTCATGTCTCAGAGCCTTCTTGAACAGTAGGAAGACTGTCTTCTCCGATAAATGCCGGGTTAAGAAATTTTGCCACAAATGCCCACAATTTATATACATCCTCAAAATTTGTCAGAAATCCAAGTGAAGCAGTGACAACTTCAAGCCTTACAAAGCTACCTTTTCCATCACGCCGGCCATTCTCCATTGGCTTGCAAAGAGTTGTGTCTTGAAGGTTCAATGCGCCACGCTGCTGTCTTGAGCTATCATAAATCTGTATATGACTAAGAATACCAATGCCAAGAGAGATTCCTTCTTTTTCAGCCAGCTTTTGAACAATCTCAGGATTGATTAGCCCCCTACTTCTGTCCCTGAGGTTGAAAGCCACAGCTGCACCTCTTTCATATTTTATTTTTGGGCCATAGATGTGAACAAGGTTTACTTTTTCATCCCCATCAGAAACTGATAACTTCAGTTGCAGTAGTGAAGTAACAAGCCAGTTTATCAAAAACCGAAGTCTAAGCGTAGTTTTATTGAGACCAAGCATATCAACATGATCAATATTTCGACATACTATCTCAGGTTCCCTCCTGCCCCAATCCTGTCCATCACCATATTCTCCGTCACTACTGACCTCTTCATCATCTAAGCTAGTTGCAGATATGTCACCTGTCTCCAAGGTCTCTCTTAGGTGCTCTTTACGATTGTCTTCCATGCTAAACGACACTCTTCTTCCTCTGCTAGTGTGTTCATCATCTTCCAAGCCAAACAACCTACCACCACCGTATCGATTCCCTTCTCTCCGACCCAACAACCTAAATTCACCTTCAGTTTCCCGTCTTATAGCACTCTCTTTAATTTCAGAGGTAGAACCATTTTCCAAGCTATGATGCCTAGAAAGAGAAGTTGAATTATTAAGCCAAGATTCTCTTAGGGCAACAGATCCATTCTGAACAGCTTCACTGGTTCCAGGTTCTTCCATTATCTCACTGACATGCGGACGATCTTGCGCATTTCCATTTATTGGATAATGATTAACTTCCTCAACTTGCTCTTCTTCAGGGACCTCTTTGACACGATCTAGTTCTTGTGACATTAGGACAGCAGCATCAAATGACAGCACATGCCGTTCATCATGAGAACCTAGGTTTGCCTCTCTGTCATCGTACATTGGACTGCCATACATCTTGGAAGATGGTTTTGGAGAAGGTTGCTTCTGGTTCTTCTTCCCACTGAACCAGAAAGGTGGCAGGGGAGAAGCTATCTTTTGTTTATTTGATTGACCTGCATAGTCTGACCCTATTGGACTCTGACCCAGATCTATCCAAAATGAGTTGTCAGACGACTCATCCTCGCTGAAGACCGGACTCTTTATCACTTCTCCAACAGATATACTCTCGGTCTCTTCAAATATAGTGCTAGTTCCATCTCTTTCAGAACTGTCATGATCCATTTCAGTCTCAAATACATCTCTGACTTGCGCAGATGTGTATGCACCCGAGAAGGCAGGCAACTGTGATCCCTGATGGCGAGGTTCAAATGTCTTATCACCAACCCCATCAAATTCATCGTCTTCAGTCCCAGCCAACCTGTCCAAACCATCTACAGAGTCACTCAAATACACTGGAAACTCGGGGGTAATCTTTACCATTCCTGACCCGGTACTCCCAGACTGATTTTGAAGGCTTGCCATCACCGATTTCTTGATCAGCAGACAACCAAAGCCTGTGGGATCATACCCAAATACTCTGTAAAACGATGTGATTATGAAATCTGGCCTGAAAAGTGATAAGCCAAGCGAATCCATGTCCTTGGGGCCCAAAGACCCAGCATCAAGCAAGACATGCCAGTTGTTCTGCTGTGCCAAGGCCATCCACTGGTACGAATACTTAGCCCCAGTTACTCTAGACTGAACCGGGAACACAAAAAGACCAGTAGCTGAATCTTTCTTCCTCTTCTTCTTATTTGAAATCTGTTTTCTCAAATCAGTTGAGCAGAGTTTGAGAGTTGGCCATTTAAACCATGCACTGTGAACTTTAGCACCTTTGTTCCTAGCACACTGAGCCATCCAATTAACAGATTGGCTGTCGTGGTCGAACATGGTCAACAGTTTTTTGTTCGTTTGGAAAGGGTACGATTCAGCGAGCAATTTAAAAGCAGATCCTCTACTAACAGTAAAAACAAGACCATATTCATTCTCAGGAATATTCAGATAGTCCATAATTCTACTCTTTATATCATGCTCAACAGTTCCTTTCTCGGCACCACCATAAAGAGCATGATTACTCAAATTCGCAGTTATCTCAGACAAGCTAAATGTACATGACTCCCAATAATGAAGAGTCTGAACAAAAGAGAACAGTCCAAATCCACAATAATCAAGGCATACCTTAGGCGGCAAATGAGAATATTCATCAGACCTCAACTGATCAACTTTCTCGGAGGACACGTATTTCGGATACATAGTGAGAAACTTGGAAAATGCTTCTTCGAGACTGAGAATTTCATCCTCAGACTCAAATATCCGCTCGGCTGCAAGTGCTGTGGCGCGAAGAAAATCTCTCTGCGCGTGCAACCTTGCCAGCGATCTAGATCTTCCCAGACCCTCATCCTGATTCCCAGCAGTATCAGGTTCCATATCCCGTGACTTGGAGAGTGATCCATCTTCTGAAGCTTCTTCAAGAGCTTCCCTCAGCTTGTTTTCTTGCAGCTTCCGGAGCATAGATGGGTTTCTTTTTATATCAGCAGCGGATTCGCCTTTCCTCCTACCCTTCTTATCCATGATCAATGAAGCACAGTGAGAAATGGGCTTCCATAGTGAAAGATGCATTGTAGCTTCCTTCAATACTTCAAAATCTTGTATAACTTTAACCAAGAATCAAGCTTTATGGTAACACTCCATATAACAAAACCAATAGAGTTTCACCCATCAATCTCCAACAAATTCAGCTTCATAAAAAGCACAAATTTCTTGATTTTCTCAACAACCTAGTTCATAAAATAACAAAAAAAAATGTGTTTTCTGTATTCAATTTCAATTTCTCAGAAATTGAAAATTGAGAAAGTCAAAAGGTGAAACCCTTCAAACCTAAGAACCCAGATCCCAAAATTTTCAACTTCCAAAAACCTTGAAGAAGAAAAAAGAAAAACAGAGGAATTGAATTTGAAGAAGAATGAAATGAAAGAACCCTAATAGTTTTCTCTCTCTAGAAATGTTTCTCTCTCTCTCTCTCTCTCTAGTTTGGTTGAAACATAATTAAAGCAACGCGTCCCACAACATCAAATTCTCGTTTACTATCAGAAAAATATTAAAGTGTCAAACCAACACACACTGCTACTGTACCATTTTCATCTTAAATTTCAAAATAAAGGAGAAAAATTTCAATAAAATATTTTTGGGCCATTGACTCACACACAAAAAATCAAATTTGTTTTTTGTGTTATTAATAATAATTAAATTAAATTTTAATTTGTGTATTTATTATTTAAGAGTTCATGTTTTTAAGTGGGACCCATAAGGTGAAGTCATATTAGTAAAAGTCAAATAATGAGATGGATTGTAAAAGCTGTTGTTATTGTTATTGATGCCCAACTTGGCCAACCACAAAGTCTAACTTCCAAAGTCCAAATCCACTTCAGTACTTGTGAAATCTCAAAGGGAATCGGAATCATACTCTAACAATGTTTGCAATATTACTAGGTCTCGTTAACGAGTGCTTTCAAAAGGAAAAGTTGTGCATTTAATATATTGAAAATTGTAACTGTTGATTTTTTAAAAAGAATAATTATTAAATTTAGGATGTTTAAAGAGTGTCACGAGGCACTCGTTAACATTTCTCATATCAAATTGCTATTTTTTTCGGCATTAATTGACCCAACGATGTTAATTGTCGTTTGGCTTTCTAAGAACAATTAACTGTCGTTGTGCACATTTAAGATCGGTTAAGTTGACTTAAAAAACGATTGACCTGCCATAAAAAGTGTCCAACAACATCTAATTGTCGCTAAAGTATATTTTGAGTCATTTCAAAAGTATGATGAGCAATTTCAACTATTTTACGACATACCGAATATTTTTTAATTATTCAAACTATGTTATACATTTATTAATTTCTTTGGTTGGTTTCTTTTGCTTACACATTGAAAAAAGACAATGAATATATTAATTGACAGGTTAAATATAAGGCTCATAACATTGACACTTTGAAGATATGGACCTCGCCTCCTTCACAATTAGATTTTATCTTGTCCGTCGACTCGATAGAATTTTTAAACATCGAATTACTTTAATCTTTTGTTTTTCTGTTCTGTTTTCCTTTTAATGAAAAAAAAAATTAGATAATATAAAAAAATTACCAATTAGAAGAATCTATTTCCGCAGCCCCTAAAGCTGAGTTATTTATTGCTAGACTCAATATTTCTATTTCAACTCTCAGTGCAAAATGATACCTTTTTTTTTTTTTGACAAATGCAAAATGATAATTTAATTTAATAGAGGAACGAGTGCATTTTCATAGCAAAAAAAATAAAGAACCAAGTACATTCAACAAGTCCAAATAAACAATGATCCACTACCGTATTCTTCAAACAATCATGTATTTTAATGGAACACCATTGATCAAATTTATGTTATAATATGAAATTAGCAAACCTTACTGTGTCAGCATGACAGCATCTTGTGCTTGAGGAACATGTTTATTGAGCCATATCAATTATTTTATTTTTTTATTCATGTTTTGGATGTGACAAACGAAATGTAACCAGAAAAACTAAAAAAGAATTATCAAGTGGATTGTAATCTTGCTATATTATAATTTTCTTTATAAACTATATGGATTAATTAACTGACATTTTGGTCAACCCTTGCAAGCAGAGGATCGATCAAAACGAAGGGGAAAAAAAATGCCTGCATGCATGATGCATGTGCTTAGTTTATAATCAATATAAGTGGTGTCTTGTTTATGACGTTTATGTGAAGTTAACCACCTATTATTTATTTATTTATTTTATTGCACGGTAATTTTTAATTATTGTGTTCATTATATAAAATTTGTTTTAATTTAGTTCACTTATTTTAGTTTTATTATGGTGTTTTTGTCATCAAAACTTATCTGAATATCAATTTTAAAAGAGTTGTTATACATAAACCACTTTAGGTGGCATACACCTTTTTACACCCACAAACATTTGTGACATGTGGCAAAAACATTGAAAGAAGAGATGAAAAGTGGATGACGATGTGATGTGAAATTACTAAAATACCCCTAACACATGAAGTGTACATGGGAGGTGTATAAAAAAGGGTGTCTACCTATCTTTTTCCATTTTAAAAATATTCATATTGGACGTTTTAAAACTTAGTTTTTTTTTTTTTAAAAAACTGTGTTGTTAAAAAAAAATTATATTCTCTTTAAAAAAGAAAAAAAATTATATTCATTAATTTAAAAACACCAATTTTAATAATGTTCATATTTTTATGTTCAAAAACTTAAATTAAAAAAAAAATTGCATTGTTATCATTAAAATGAGAATTAACATTCATTTTAGTCTTTAAACTTTCGCTAAAAAGAAATTCTTTAAACTATCACTCTCTCACCAATTTAGTCATTAAACTATTAAAATAAACTAAAATGTCCCTAAACTATACTTCTATAGTAGGGACCAAATTGAATGAGAGTACACTTTAAAGACATTTTAGTTGATTTTACTAGTTTAGGGTGCCAAATTGACAGAAAAGTAATAGTTTATGCAAACATTTAATTGTTTACTCTTAAAAGATATAGAAAAGAGTCTATAGTTTTTTTTTCTTTCTTGACTTAATTGCACTTTTTCCCCCTATAGTTTACCAATTGTGCGATTTTGCCTCCTATAGTTTTCCCCCTTTCTGATTTTATGGTCCCCATGACATTTAGTGCTGATATGTCTGTTTTTTATCAATAAATGTGTGTCACATGTGTAATTCCATTTTTTTTAAAATAAAAAAAAAATGGTATTTTTCAGATTTTGAGAGAAGGAGGCGCGTGATATTTCTTTTTAAAATCTGAAAAATCACGTGCCCCCTTCTCTCAAAATCTGAAAAATACTATTTTTTTATTTTTTAAAAAATGGAATTACACACGTGGCACACATTAATTGATAAAAAAAACCAGCACTAAATGTCATGGGGACCATAAAATCAGAAAGGGGGAAAACTATAGGGGGCAAAATCGCTCGTTTAAAACTATGAAGTGCAAAATCGCACAATTAGCAAACTATAAAGGAGAAAAGTGTAATTAAACCTTCTTTCTTTATGAATAAATCAATTTTTATAGTCTATATTATGGTGATTGGAGTTCATTTTACATTATGATATATAAATTATTACTATTAGTACTGTGACTAGGCGATTGAAGCCATGACTTTTGATTCTTCAAAAAAATAAAAAATAATCCATGACTTTTGATGTGTTTCTGATATGCAATCTAATGATTTCATAAGCAAGGTAAAAGACAAACGCACCTTAATGTCGTGTGTATGGATTTATTTAATTAATGATGATTATGTTTCTCCATCGAGACTTAAGAGTGAGGTGAGACATCTTTCCATTTTAAGAATAAATCACTAATATCAGACATTTACTTCAATAATTAAACAATTAAATTGTTTGCCAAAGTAATCTAAATTGCATAAGGAATGCTATATCATGAAACCAACAACTTAATCCTACGGTCTAAGTTTACTTGCTAATTAATGGTTGTTATGTTTTCTCTAATTTCCAGAAACATATGAGAAAGATAAGCTTTTGCATTTTTTGTTTAATTTAAACACAATTGAGATATTTGGTTTCAATCTAGGCCACTTAGGTTAGTTTGGTAATGTTTGCTTGAGATTCTAGAATGTGTTTATCTTAAAGTTTTAGTTGACTAGTTTAACTTATTCAAGAAGAAAAAAAATCAATCTAATTTTTTTTTTTTTAAGAAGCTAAATTAGCCCATCCAAATTGACACTAGAGGGAATCGAACCTGAGACCTTGAGGAGGAGCACACTTCCAAGTCTCAAACCTATACCACTAGGGCAACCCAAATGGGTTAAATCAATCTAAAAATTAGAATTAGTTGTTCATGTTTTTCAAAATAAAAATGTGTTAACACTTGAGTTGCGTGCAAGTCTTCTTCAACTACATGTCTAGATGTTAAAGAACTAAATTAAAGGACTAAAATTTTGTAAAAATGGTTAAGATATTAAAATTATAACCAAACCTTATTTATGCATGTTCGAGTTTTAAGCATTTAGTACAATGGTTGGTATGGTGTATGTTTCTCTGTCTGATAGTAATTTCTTATGTTTAGCTCAAGTTAAAAGTTATTTTAGCATGGTAACAAAATTTTCAACAATGATTAGATGTACTCCTTGAGTGAGTGTGACATGTAGGCATTTATATTGTGTCACATGTGTGTTTACCATGTGATATTACTTGATATAGTTTGTTATGATTGACAAAAATTCTAACATAGAAAGAATCTGGAATCCTAAGAAGGGTACTTACTATTCTGTATATATTATGTATGGATGAGGGTACGACTTTGTCCCATAATCTCCCCTTTGAGTTGTTTGCTTACATGCCTTTTGAGTGAGCCTTCTACTATAGTCCCATTTGGATTTAAGCTGGCAAATTAGTAGAATTCTGCTCTTTACCCAACAAAAATTGCTCCAACTGAAAAGACTAAAATATCCATATGTGAATTAAGTCATGTAAGTTAACTCACGTAGATGTATTAACCAACGTGACTTAAGTCACGCTCAATATTTCAACACAACAAACGATTTTTTTTTTTGAACAAGAACACAACAACTGATTGAATTGAATGAATTGGAATCAAAGATTTATCGAGCATGAATTGTTATTGTAAATTGTTATTTTCTTTTTAATTATTCTAAATTGAATGAAACTCTCCAATCGGTGAAACTCTTTTTAATTATTCTCATTTAGATGCGATTCTACTACAAGAACTTGATAAGGGTACGATAAATAAGAAAAGAAGGGTTAAGAATGCAAAGCCATTAGAAGGGTCATGTTTGAATTATGTTGCTTGTGATGCAGTTCATTCGGATTTGTGGCAGGAGTGGTATTATTTTAAGAGTAATATTAATTGGTGTCTTCGGGACACAAGTTAAGAACCAAATATAGTATGTATTATATTGAAAATTGTGTTGTCAATTCCTTAAAAGTCAATAAAGTGTCTTTTTTAATTTAAAATTTTCTCTGTGTGGTTTTCTTAACTAGTGCCCCCGGGGCACTGGTTAATATGACCCTTATTTTAATTATTCTAAATTTAAAAAAAAAAATCGGTGGAATCAGGAGCATGAATTTAGAATAACAATTCATACTATTTTTAAGAAAGAAAGAGTAGAACGACGGTGGGTGGATGAAAGAAAGAAAGAAAGAAAGGCCGATGAAGTTGGATGTGAAGGAGAAAGGTTTTATTCCAGCGTGAGTTAGCTCACACTACGCGACTTAAGTCATGCAAGAGTATTTTTAAAAGTTTGATTGGGAGCGAGCAATTTTTAATGGGAGAAGAGCAGAATTCAAATTAGTATTCGCACCTAATCCCCATAACAAGCCTATAAAATTATAATAACTTGAATAAATGTATTTTTTTTTCTTTCAAATAATAACAACAATATCAAGTTGACTTCAAATATAATATTTTCAAAGTCGATATGATTCTTAAAATGTTTACAATACAAGAAAAATGGAATTTTCCTACCGGTTTTTTTCTAGGAACTCATAGTTTTGAGGAAATATTCAGAATTTCTAAGCAACATTTTCCTCGAAACGTAAGTTTTTTTTAATGGCAAAGTAATAATATATAAAAACTGGAGGGAGTAAGTCCCAAATAGTATGGAGAAAGAGTAACAAAAAGCATAATACGAGAGAGCTAACAGACATGTAACTCGGTCTACCAGAGGTACTCCAAAAAAATAAAAAACACCAAACTACAACCATCCTAAAAAAAACCTAAGGAAGAAATAAGCAAAACTAAAAGAAAACACCTCCTCGAAAAACTGGACAGGAGCGGTTGGCACACCACAACACCCCAGCTAAGGGTCTGAACCCACTACCCAAACACCCTACCGAAACCAGCACAGGACAACTTGTGCCTCCCACTCATATAAGAAGCAGAGGCTGACAAAACTCTTACCCATGAACCATTTCCAAGATGAGAGCTTCACCATATCAACTAAAAGCTCGACAATCGAAGTGCCTCCCGCAAAAATGATATCATTACAAGAGTTCCAAACATCATACACAACAACAAGTCAAACCAAAAGTAAACCTAGAGCAACATTCTTACCAAATTCCCAACCCCGAAAAACTAAGAAAACTACCTAGAATACTTAAGTGAGGCACTAACTCTCAACCCAACCACCTAGAAATATCATACCAAACTGGCAAAATTGCCTCAGAAGAGCAAAACAAATGGTCTGTCGATTCCTCGAAACGTAAGTAGATATGATTGTTGCAATAATGTATTTAACGAGCCATTTGCCAAGTTTTTTTTTTTTTGGAACTGGCCCATCGTGCATTTTATGAGACTACTTGTGAGGTAATTTTTAAGGAACAAGTCCTTGAAACACGTAAATCATGTAAACGTTGTACCATATAATTGGAGGAATGAATATGTGTTCTAGGGTGGTAATGTGGTTTTAATCAATTCATCTTTTAGGGCAATTTCTTTATCCTATGTTGTTCATCAAGATGCCAAAGTGTATTTAGAAAGGTGACAACTAGGGTATCCATGGAAGAATGGTGGGTAATTTACCCCAACCAATACACATTAGCCACATAAGCACATTTTTAAGTGGTATCCATGAACTATCTTGACCCCACCAACAAATTGCTCATTTTTATTGGTTGGTGGGTAAATTACCCACCATTCTTCAAAGATAATCTAGAAAAAACCATTTAGAAAACCATTGTGGGTATCCAAAGACGCTTCTTCTTCTTGTTTTTTTTTTTTTGGGATGCATATATGTACATTGACATTGATGTTTTTTTAGATGAATTTTCTCTAGACATTTTCAAGAGTTTAGAAGATGAAAGACGAGGAAGGAGAAAAGGCTGTGAAGAAAGGTTACAAATGAGAAGTGCAAGATTGCGAACTCGAATTTCAACCAATAACGTATTTAACCTCGCGTCCAACACAATTGATCTTCAACCTCAAGTTCCCAATTCATCTTCGACCTTGAAGCTCTCGCTCTTCTTCGATATGAAAAACACTAATTTTATTTTTTTAATAACTTTTATTGGTATTTTTTTTACATAAATTAATAAAATAATAAGTTACATAACTAGTAAGGTTAATTATCTCACTGACAAAGTGTCTTTGATAAATCAACATGTATTAAGCCTAGTTAATTGTGATACGTCATCAAAGTTGAGTCACTTTGATTAAAAAAAAAATATAATGACGGATCAAATTAAAAGTGATTTGCAATTACATGGTCATATTGAAATAAAAAAACTTTACAAAGATTAAAATTTTAATTAAGCATCTTACTTACGATGGTAAAGGAAAGTTTTTTTTTTTTTTTTTTTTTTTTGTCTTAGAAGAAGTGGTAAACCACTAAAATTAAACTCACACACAACTGGGAGGTCCCGAGTTTGAACCCGGGTCACGACGTCTGGCCTACTAATTTTAAGCATCTTACTTACGAGTGTTTTTGAAATACTCTTTGATTATTTCAAATTAAGAAATTATTTTCTACAAAAGTCAAATATTTTAATTTAAATACATTAAATACATAATTTTTTATGAAAACTTATCATCTAAAATTTTAAAGAGTACCTCGAATACATTCGTTAGCATTTTTCAAATTTAAATAACTCATATTTACATAAACCTTTTGCATAATTAAACAAACAAAAAATATATACATGTCAACAAGTTTTTCGTTCGAGTGCACAAAATTCCCCTTGGTCAAAACCATGAGGGTAAAAAGAATACCCATTTTAATATATTACTTTCAACATATTCTCTCTAATTAGTTGAAATTTAAATGAATCTCACTAAATCATATAGGCCCGACATAAATTTAGTAAGATCCATTTAAAATTCTACCAATTAGAAAAAGTGTGCAGAATCTGCATAGCAATTGCTAGCATAATTCAAGAACTATATATATAGAGATCCTCATCCAATACAAAGAGTTTCTTGTCCATCGATCATCACCAGGCTTTTGGTATGGAAACAAGAATATTTTCTTTTATGAAATAGTTAGAATAGATAGAACCAATTTAAAGCGAAAGACTCAAATTACCCTCATCTGAAAAATGAAAAAGAAAATATAAAACATTTGCATGTCTTCGAGGCTTTCAAAATCAAATGAATAGATGTCTAGAAAAAGGACTTTGGTTTAATGTGTATGATGGGGCCTCACTTTTACATTGCATTAGTGTGGTCTCCACGTACATTAAGGTATAATCAAGTGCTTTAGACTAGGATCCAAACTTTATTTTTATTCAAAGGAGGGATTAGACTTTTTAGAGGAACCTCAATTCATTGACAAATGAAGATAATGATCGAGGGGTGTTCTTTATCTTGTTATGATAAGACTTTTTATTTTCATGTATGTGTTTCTTATCCCCA
This sequence comes from Medicago truncatula, assembly GCF_003473485.1. NCBI lineage: Eukaryota > Viridiplantae > Streptophyta > Magnoliopsida > Fabales > Fabaceae > Medicago > Medicago truncatula. The sequence goes on from NC_053049.1 coordinate 36,204,833, forward strand.
CATTCTTTTTCATTTTTTGACTTATGTTCAACATTCAATGATCTCCAATTCTAGCTTATTTCTGATTGATGGATACTTGGCATCACTTAATGTCTTTCCTTTATGGATTAATAGCACACTACAGTATAAAGATTACTAAGAGTAATAGTATTAACCATTACTATCATACTATTGTAAAAATATATATATTTTTGGGCTTCGACATATTCTCTTTATTGGATATAATCTTATTTGATGTACCATCCAATATTAAAAGTGAACATATCTCTAAGACGAACCGTGAATAACTTAATTGATTGTTGACATTAAAGAGTCTAACATAATCTATCATATGTTAGACTATATATCGCTATTGAGCAGTGTCGTCTATTCCTAACCTTAAGGTTGAATCCTGATTTACTATTATGAAGATTTTTAGTAGTAAATTGTTGTTTACTAGAAGGTAGATTGTAGTTAATTTTGGAGGTATCAAAATTTATTCTAAATATATAAAATTGATTTTGATATGTTAAATTGTTTTTCAGTTGTTTGCAATTTTTTTTTTTAATTGATTTTTACACTTAAATTTATTATTGTTCAACTTGCTTTTTACATAACTGTTTCAAAACATACATTAGACAAACTTGTTTTTGATTCTTTAATAAATTCACTCAAAATTAATTATTGTCACTGCATAATCAAACATACACCGAAGCGTGAACCGATTTATTGATGGGATATTGAAGTTCGACAAGAATGTAACTGGGTCCTAGATCAAAGAGGGTTCAGGAAAGTAGGAAACTGGTCTTTGTAACTTTCTTTTTGGTTGTACACGATTTGTCTCTATTTGAACTTTGGGAAGCTATTTACTAGTCCTTATAGACCACCATGGGATCTCGTATTTTATCAATCTCCTGTTCCAAATCCATATTCTTTTATAAGAAATAGAAATATAAACACTAACATGAATATGTCGACTTGGATTAAATGTCACAGATACGCTAATAGTATGTTTGGAAACATACTGATATATATGGTGTTGAATACATGCTGACCAACTTCTCCGAAATGCAACTTTTGTACAAACATGAGTTATGACCGTGGAAAAATTGTTTTCCAAACACATGTTCATTGTCCAATTCACAGCAGTTTCTAATGGAGATATTAACTTTGACTGAGACGTGTTACAATTTTGTGAATCAATATATAAACAAGTTGTGTAGATCAACTAGTTTGAACTAAAAGTTAAGGAGTTGGAGATTCCGACTCCCGATTATCCAGATTTCAAGTCCTCGTAATGAGAAAAAAAAACAAAAATAACAATTAACATTTGTCATTAAAAAAACGAGTAAATAACACAATTGATTTTAAAATATTTGATTTGATTTATGTAATAGTAACTAAAAAATATAAGTATATGAATATATAATCTTATTTACAACTCTTTGCACTTCTTATTTTCCAGCCTACACTGCAACAGTTCTTTTGTTAACATGTTATTGATGTGAAGTATTTATTGACTTCATCGATGACTAATCTTTGTTTAAAAATTTGATTGAACACTTTATGCGAGATCTTCTCTTTTAATCATATTTTTTGTCTGCAAGACTCAAAACGAAAAAATTATTGGGATCCAAATCTCAGTATACTCAAGCAACATAATCTCAATACATTATATCGATAGAAACTGCTATTTTGATGTAATACCTTAATTTTAATATTATTTAAAATAGAAACTGCTATTTTGAAAAAGTGCCACCCAAGAATAAACAAGAGTAACCCATTTCTTTTATATGAAAAACCAAAAAACATGTTAGAGGATAAATATCACTATGCAAAGTCATAGTGAATCATAAAATTTATTAAGTTAACAATAAAATATAGGTATACTTAACAAATCATATAATTCTAGATTTGTATTCAAACTGCAATAGTTTTTAAGTGGGAAAAGAGAAGTTTATTACTAACAGTGTCGTTAATGGAGTAATGGTCATTTTATAATTGACTTATCCTCTTAGATGAGTTTTGAATCATGAATGAAACTTTTACCATTGAATTTGACATCCGTTAAACAATTCAAAATAAAATATTTGTCAATAGGATACCGAATCATTTGTCTCAAACTATATGGTATTATTAAATAAAATTATGTTTAAGATCTAATTTATCCAGTTTCTACCTTTAATAAAAAAAAAAATAACCTCAAATTTATCAAAATTTTACAATCAACCATTATCATTTTTAATACTTAATTCTCAATATATAATTGATTTAATAAGAATCAGATATTTTTATTGACTGTTTTGCTTGGTCCTTCAGAACCTTTATTTTGATATGGGCCATGATCTTAATCGACTCCATTTTCTAAAGATTGCTCAGCAGGCCCTTTGATTTGCTCATAGGCCCCTCAAAATGCTCAAAATATCGAATTCTAACTCATCTCAAGTCGGGAGTAACAAATTGTTCTTCTTTTTGTTGTATAACTGACAGCAAGTTATACTACACAATCCATCATACACTTTATCTTCCATTTTCATCACCTACACCAAAGTTCAAATTTTTTTTCTTTCAAAAACAAGTGTCTCAAAGAACATGTATAACTGTTTTTTTTCTTCTTCAAGAGTTAGTTAGGACCCGAACTAGTTATATTTATAGTTATGGTTGAACATCATTTTAATGATGTGAAACCAAACGATGTTGTGGTTTTAGTTTATTTAAAATCAAATGTTGCTTCTAAAAGGAACATTGTTAAGCCTGATGTTTATGAACTTGTTCATAATGAAGTTGCTATGCGAAGTGCTTTTTCACCAATGTGAAATATAAAGTAAGAAATGATTTAATTAATTGGGTTCGTCGTCAAGCTTCAACGGCTAGATTAACCTTAATTTATTGACAAATCCCACCGTGGTGGAGGACGAAGAATGTCGAAGGTAGTCTAGGGTTGTAAACATTCAACATTTTTAATTTGGTGGACGAACGATACTTGAAATTTTGAATGATTTTTTGTAGGAATGTTTAGAATATTATAAGAAGCAATCAAATTAACCGTAAAAGAAAAAGACTCAAATTCGAATTTTTTTTTAACGAAATATGAATTTTTAAGTAAAAAAATAATATTTAATATTTAATTTATGTTTTGTTAAAAAAATAAGTTGAATCCTAAAAGTTTTTATTTTTATTTTTGACAAAAGATAAAAAAAAGTAAGTTGAAACCTATTTTGACTAAACGGGTACCGAAAACATAGAAGCTTTCCCAGGTTGTTGAAAGCAGATGAACTGTTTCTAATTTTGTACACATGTATGCTCCATAACATTATGATTGAATTGGAAATAGGCACTGCATTTAATTACGACCATAAAAAGCACCAAAATCTCCCAAAAATTTATTTATTTTGCATAGTTGAGTAGGTTACCATGAATTAAACTAAGCCACATGTGACTTTGAATTGCATAACTAGCTTATTGTAAAAGCAATGTCTCCAATAGCTTATAGACCAAAGGCACAGCATGCTGAGAAATCTGAACAATATTGATGACCTACCTTATGAAAATTTGTATTCAACTTGTGCACTCTTTTCATTACATTTTTTTATTATAAAACCAGTCAAACCAAATCTAACTTAATAAAAACATTATTACAAGTTTTCTCTTTATAAACTTCTAGCAAATGTTACTTGAGTGCTTCATTAGGTGAAGTCTTGTAGAGAATGAAAGCTATGGCATTGAAGTGTTATAACATTTTGGTCCTTATATTTTTGCTTTTCAATGTTAGCTTTTATGAAAATGTTGTACTAGCTCAAAAAAATGGATTAGGAGCTTCTTTCATCTTTGGGGACTCTTTGGTGGATGCAGGAAACAATAACTATCTTTCAACTCTTTCTAAGGCAAATATACCTCCCAATGGAATTGATTTTAAAGCCTCTGGTGGAAATCCTACTGGCCGTTACACCAATGGAAGAACCATTGGTGATTTAGTAGGTAATTTTGTTTTCTTTGTTTATACTAATTCGGATTTTCAATAGTTATACAATCAAATCTCAATAGTTAAATCAAGTTACCGTTTAACAGTCGAGATTTGGTTGGACTGACCGTAGTTAATTTTAGTTGATTTTATGTGAACTCGGATACTATGTAGTCATGCAACCAATCAAACCATTCGTATGTCGTCTTATTTTCCCAACAAAAGTAGGAATGATGTGAAAAATAATGTGCTAAAAACATTTATATTCTTTTTTCTAAATATGTATGTTTTTTTAAAACCTTTTTAGGAGAGGAATTGGGACAACCAAATTATGCTGTCCCATTTCTAGCACCAAATGCAACTGGGAAATCAATACTCTATGGAGTTAATTATGCTTCAGGAGGAGGAGGAATTCTGAATGCAACTGGAAGAATATTTGTTAGTATTTCAAACCCCCCCTGTTACTATTTCTTACTCATTCATTATGTAAAATGAAAAATTTATTTGTTCCATGACATGTATTGGATTATATTACATGTTTCAGGTGAATAGGATAGGAATGGATATTCAAATAGATTACTTCACCATAACAAGAAAACAAATTGACAAACTTCTAGGTCAATCAAAAGCAAGAGATTTCATAATGAAGAAATCAATTTTCTCCATCACTGTTGGGGCCAATGATTTTCTCAACAATTATCTTCTTCCGGTTCTCTCCGTCGGAGCCAGAATTTCTCAAAGTCCAGATGCTTTTGTAGACGATATGATTAATCATTTCAGAGGCCAACTCACAGTACACATCTTATTTCATTCTTAATCTAAATATAACTCTAATTGAAATTAGAGTTTGGTTCGAACTTTGGTTGGAACTAAACTTTATTTATTTTTCGGTCAAACGGTAACTTTAATGTGTGTGTTTTAATGACAGAGACTTTACAAAATGGATGCTAGAAAATTTGTTATAGGTAACGTTGGGCCAATAGGATGTATACCTTACCAAAAGACTATCAATCAATTGAATGAAGATGAATGTGTGGATTTAGCTAACAAACTTGCAATTCAATACAATGGTCGATTGAAGGATATGCTTGCTGAGCTAAATGACAATCTCCCTGGAGCAACGTTTGTCCTTGCAAATGTCTATGATTTAGTGATGGAACTCATTAAAAATTATGATAAATATGGTAAATACTAACTCTTTTTTTGGCATGATCTATAACCATACTCTTCATTTAAATTATGACTCAAATCTTCGTCAAATTTATTACTCGATCCAATCAAATGTGTGTAGTTGGATTAATGAAACAATTGAGAATATTATTCTCCAAGCCATTGGATAAGTCCAATATTGGACTCAATGGCTTAAGAAAATAATATTCTTAATCGTTAGATTAATTGCACAAATTAAATTTGACTAAAGAGGGCGGCAAAAGAACAAAATTGCATAGAATCCACACAAGTAGTGCATATGTAGAGTTATCGTGAGTTTGACAAAATTACAGTGGCACGGTGATTTTGTTGAAACTTCAACTGTAATTCTGACAAATTCATCATCAATCTAAACACTTCGTCATTTGTTTTACCATGATACTATAATTTATTTGAAATTATGTAGGATTTACAACATCAAGTAGAGCATGCTGTGGAAATGGGGGGCAATTTGCAGGGATAATTCCATGTGGACCAACATCAAGTATATGCAATGATAGGTACAAGCATGTGTTTTGGGATCCATACCATCCAAGTGAAGCTGCCAACATAATCATCGCCAAGCAACTACTTGATGGAGACAAGAGATACATATCTCCTGTCAATCTTAGGCAACTGAGGGATCTTTAATTAATCTGTTTTCAATTTCTTGTTTGTTTTTTATTTTATGATTACTTAATTGTATTGTATACCAAGCTGTATTTGTCTACAACACTTTATGTTGTGGCCACATCATTTTATTTACTTCAATTAACATATATTTATACATGCAAGTTTTCCCTTTTCTTTTAAGTATAGAGTGAAATATATAGTTTTTGAGAAAGAAAAAATAATCTTGAACTCAGTTTGTTTTGTTGCTTAAAGAAATTCAACTAAAAGTTGAGTTTTTTATCCAACGTGTATCATCATTTAAAAAACGTGCAATGTCAATATGTAGTTCAACAAAATAATTACAAAGACATTATTTCATACCAGATAGACAATTTATTAGGGACCAAAATGGCCCAAATTACCAGCACACCAAAGGACAATGCATAAGAGGCAGAGCAGAGCCATTACACAGCTCAGTCCTAAATGACACCATAATATAAGGTTTAATCATGTTAACGATTATGAGCTTCCCCTAGTTATGGAGGCATGTAATGTTCCAGTTAAGGTCGCATTTAATTCATTGTTGCCTGCTGCTGGTCCCATGACATCCATCTAACGCATGTAAAATGTATTCATCATCCACATTGGAGTACTATACAACTCAAAGATATTCATCAAGTTGAAGGAAATTAATTAATTATTTATATAAAAACACTATTTTAGTACTATAAAACTCTCATTTAAGATTTTTCTTTTGTTTGTAGACAAAGTGGTAAAGACCGTTGAAACTCACACATACCGTAAGGTCTCAAGTGAAGACATCAAATCTAACAATTTCAATATTATTAGTTGAGTTAAGCTTTACAACCAAACTTTGATTAGGAGGGCCGGTCAAAAGACAAACTTTGGTCTAACAAAGGAAAGTTAGTTACTCAAAGTTGGAACATATACATACAACTTGCAGTAGTAATGAGGAAGTATCCCACAAGGTCACATTATCATTACCTGTTTGACAATGAAGGAAAGTGCCAAGAAAAATCCAAATCATTTAGAGCATGAGAAAACAGCAATAACATAACTTTTAAGTTTAAATTGAAAGACTAAAGTCCAGGTAAATAGAATCAATGAAACAGATTAGTCATAAAACACCATTAATTAATTAATCCAGTAAACATACACATGACAAGAGGATTTTCAAGAGAAACATAAACAAAACAAAACCAAGAGTCATAGGTGTACCACTACTACTACTACTACTATCTATGGTGATAATAATTATACCCAAATTCCATTACACACCAAAACCTAAACTTGAACTAACATAACAGTACCCTCCATGAAAACCAAAACATTAAGATCCAAAAAGTAAAAAAAATAAATAAAAATGAAATAAAAATGAGTTCATTTGAGACCATTTACTGGTGTTGAAATAGCAAGTCCAGGCCAAGAGAAACAATCACCAGCACCAACAAAACCACCTTCACCACCTTCTAACTGCCACGTGTTTCCAACAACACCAGAAGACACAACAGGAACACCATCCATCATTCCTGGAAAAGCCCAACCTGTTCTTCCAATCCCAAATCCCATTTCTTCAAGCCCAAGCCCAAATCCACCTAATGCAAGAAACCCAGAGCTTTGGTTGTTGTTGTTGTTGTTGTTCAACAAAGAAGTGAAGCTTCCGCAAACACTCATATTCTGTTTACCATCACCGTCAACACCGCCGGAAAATGGAAAAGACCCTCCTTGTACGGCGGAGATTGTCTGATAATGATGGTGCTCCGGCGCCGCTGAAGTCACAGCGGATGAGGAAGTGACAGCAACATGATTAGTACGAGAGCGTTTGGCGTTTTTTCTGGTACCACCACCGACAGGGATGTCACGGAGGGTTCCACCGTGAGTCCAGTAGCGGCGGCAAGCTTTGCAGAAATGACGTGGCTGAGAGTAGTTGTAGTTGTTGTAGTAACAAAACTTAGTGTTGGTTGAATCACAACGTGGACATGGAAGATTCTCTTGCTCCGGTGCCGGTGCACCGGGGCGGATTTGAGGTTTTGTTGATCGGCGGCTTTCACCGGAGTCCGAAGATGTCATTGTTTAGTATTTGGAAGAAGTTGGTGAAAAAACAAACAAGTGTAGAATGCAAGTAATGTAGGGTTTTTGTTTATTTATGAGAGATGAGATGTTATGAAATAACCGAATAAGAAAGAAGGATAAGAAGGAGTGTAATGAGTAATGTGGTGGGGTGGGGTAATAGATAGAGAAGGGTGGGTTTTATGGGAAACAAGAGAAAATAAAGAGAGAATATTTGTGTATGGTGATAGGAGAGACATATTCTGAGGCTTATATGAGACAGAGTGGGTTCAGCTTTAGTACATGCTACATAGTACAGTGTGTTGTGTTGTGTTGTGTTCTGTTAAGCACGACATTTCAGTCGGCTATTAGGGCTGCGCCTCCTGCAATTCTCTCTTCCAATCAATTTTCTTTCCATTCTTTTGTTTTTTTCTATTTTTCTCATACTAGAAATAAATTACTTGGATGCATTATTTAAGTACTATAAGAGTGTGTTATTCTTTGCATTTCAAATTTGGATATCTCATTTGGCAATAATTTTTGTGTTCAAAAAATTCTACTTCAAAGCTTGGTTTTGTTTACTTCAATTGAATCTCTATTGGTGGATGATGAGATTGATTTGTTAGATTATTCGATCTTATATCAATTTTTCCAAAAAAATTATAAGGTATGATCTCATTTGATATTATAGTGTTTAGAACAATAGATAACATAACCTTTTTGAGAGGGTCATTCCTTCAAAAGAAAAAAAAAAATTGAAGGATTATATTATCTATTGTTCTAAACACTAGTTAAAAGAGCCAAATAAAAAGATTTAAATTCAGAATAACATTTTTTAAACTTTTAAAACATTGACTACATAATTTTCGATGTAATAATACTATATTTGATTACTTAACAAGTGCCCAAAACACGTATTTTTCTTAATTGAATCTCTGCAAATAAACGTTAGGATTTACCATCTTCTATAATAATCGATCATTCAATTTGATATCGAGTTTATGGGGAAAAAACTGTCAAGCTATAATCTTGGTTGATATTATAGACTAGTGCTTGGCTGCTTTTACAGCCGCTTAGATGCATCCATTTACCTTTGAGATAATTACACATAACTAACCCGACAAGTAAAATATATAAATTAGAAGAGAAGATTAACCATTGCCCTTGACATTGGATAATGAGATAAAAATAAAAATATAGTATTGAAAAATGATAAATTTAACTTTTTAAAAGTTAAAATATTGTTGAAACCAATGCAAATATGTTACTTTTGACTCTCTTAATCATTGCACTGAGGGCAGAACAATGGTTAGCAAGAACTAAATTAGAATTAGAATTAGCTCTTCTTCCTAGTGATCATAGTCAGGTAAGGTTTTAAATATTTTACGCATATATTCGATTCCCGTCTTTTCTTCACATAATTATCTGCTTTGACAGAGGGAGCTTATAGACCGTAGGGTGTTTGGTAATGGGATTTCCCATGCATCGAATTGCGATCTTTGTTGTTATCCTAAACATTATTCTAAACAACTATGGATGGATAATGTCACACTCTAGTCTTTTCACCTTGCTCTATTTTTTTCTCTAATTAGGCCAACATAATTCAACTCATATTATGCACATGTAAAAGAATATACATTACCAATACAAACAAAAGAAAATCATATGAAATGTCATTGTTAGTAGACATTAGTCACTGTACCAAATCAGAGTATTCCAAACCTAACTTTGAATAATTAATTAAGTGGATTTATACATACCAATAAAATAAGGATAGATTGAGTGGGGGCTACATATGCAATGCAACCAAGAGAAGGTTGATTTGGTTTTCGAATTGGTCACTAGCTACAAGACCATAGGAAAAAATTGAGAAAGAAAAGAGTAAGGATCTCTCCGTTTATGTTTTATTATGTCTAAATCTTTTTAAATTGTAGAAATGGAAAAGATCTAAAATGGAGATGATCATAACTCGAATGAAAAGCGAACGATTTAAATTATAAAAAAAAAAAAAAAAAAAAAACTATGTGTTTGATGTTAAATAGTAAATACTTCACAAAACAACACAAAGAATAACAACACAAAATAAACTTTTATTGTATTTAATGATTGTTGGTCTTATACGATTTTATCCGGATAAAATATTATTTTGGTATTTTAGACAACTTGTACATTTGAACAAAAAGTTATGTTGTGTTTAGGAGGAACAAAGATTTTCAATTTTTGTAATGTCACTTCTTCTAGTTTGTTCTATCCCTAAAACAGTTTTACAAATCAAATATTGTATAACTGAAGTTGGCAATTTATCTTGCATTGTTCTTCATTTTTTTAATAGATCAAATTGTGCAAAAAAATAAATTTAAGTCATGTACTCAAATTATTTAAAACCTCTCAAAAAAAATAAGTTAAAAGTATAAAAATTTATTTTTTAATAAAAAATTTCTACCTTTATATTTCGAAAACGTACATTTTTACGTGTGAATCAACTATCGTTTGCACATAATTGTAAAATCTAACTTTTCAAATTAGATAGAATCGAAATTGATGACAAAACTCTTCTAAAGATCTTAATGTCATTCGAGTGAGCTAAATATAATTAACTTTAGGCTTAATTACACTTTTGGTCCTCGTGTTTTGACCTACTCACGAAACTGGTCTTGCCCTTTTAAAACAGAACAAACGGTCTTTCAATTATCATTTTTGCTGCATTTTTCGTCCTACCTCCTATTTTCATACCCCAGAAACGCAGAGAAATGACAGTTTTAGGCAGTTTTAGACCTACCCCTATGCTCAACCATGAAATCAACAAGGAATAAAACATGTGGGCACAAGGAATTTATTCTATTCAGCACACTAACAAAAAAACCTAATTTGAAACATATCTTAGAAATTAGGGTTTTTTTGGTTAGTGTGTTGAATAAAGTGAATTCTTTGCACCCACATGCTTTATTCCTTATTTATTTCATGGTTGAACATAGGGAGTAGGTCTAAAACTGTTATTTCTCTGCGTTTTTGGAGAATAAAATGGGGGGTAGGACGAAAAATGCAACAAAAATGATAATTGAAAAACCGTTTTGTTCTGTTTTAAAAAGGCAGAACCAAAAGTGTAATTAAGCCTTAACTTTATACTCCCTCCAATTACTATTATAAACAAACAAAAAAAACTATTCTTTAAATTTAAATGATGTATCTGATCTATATTAATGGTTGCATACATCACTCATTTTATAAATCTAAAAATTTGTTTTTTGTGTCCTCGTGAACATAGCTCAGTTGGTGAGGACAATGCATAAAATATGCAAGGTCCGAGGTTCAAACTTCGGCCACCACAAAAAAAAATTGTTTTTTGTTTATACTTCCTCCGTCCTTTGATAACTGAGTCATTTGCAAAGATATATTGTTCCAGAAAAATTGACTCATTTAACTTTTCAATACAATATTAATTATTTTTTTTCCTATTTTACCACTAATTAATATTACTTTCATCACTCACAATTTAATATATTCTACTTTGTATTTATGATAAAGAAGAATGCACAAATAGTTGATAAGTACACTCAAACCCATTTTTCTCTCTCTTTCATTTATACACTTTTTCTTAATAAGTGTGAAATGAAGCAAGAGTTCAATTAAAATGGGATCGAGGAAGTAATAGTGATGGAATAAAGTGATTTTGTTTTTTAAGTTGGAAGGTTGGTTTTACCTTAGACTGCGGCATCATTCTTAATCCTAAATTTTTCATCAACAAAGAAATGAAGTTTAAAACATGGGAGATGTTAATCAGTATTTTCGGGATATCTGTTAAGGAAGCAAATATAGTAATTTTTTATTGAAAATTATGTAATCAACTTTTTTTAAAAAAATGTTATTTTTAATTTAATTTTTTTTGGGTTAATTAAGTTTTTAGTCCTTATAAATATTCACAGTTTTGTTTTTAATCCCTATAAAATAAAATCACACATTTTAGTCCCTGTGACATTTTCCTTAAGCATTTTAAGGACTAAAAATGCTAATGAAAAATTTTTATAGGGATTAAAAATGCTTATGAAAAATTTTATAAGGACTAAAAATGTTGATGAAAATTTTATAGGGACTAAAAAGTGTGATTTTATTTTGTAGGGACTAAAAATAAAATTCTGAATATTTATAGGGATTAAAAACATAATTAACCCTTTTTTTTTTGTAGATTCCTTAATCAGTACTCCGGAGGCACCGGCCGGGTTAACAGACCTTTAAAATATTAGCATTACCTATAGGTAGGTGGGAGAAGCGACAGAATAATGAGTATGTGTCGGGCAGCGTGGGGGGCAATAATTGGATAACCTCTCCCTCTCCCTCTGATTTAGGACGCGTCATGTCCGCATCAGATTCAACTTCCGTACTCTCTCTCTCTATCTTCCACCGGATTTTACGCTTCACTGTAGTCACTACAAAACACCGTAAGTATGGTTAAACCTCACACGTACACCGTTTGATACTGATCCTACGGTCTTGTTTCTTGTACTGTAGGGTATCAGGTTTTGAGACACTTGTCAGAGACAGACCGGTGGTTGTCGGACGCATGCGCCCTCAAAAATTGATCTCCGATAATCATGGGTCACTTTCAATCACTTACTTGGAACCAAAAACTTGTTAAGCTTCGTTTCAGAGTTGGAACCTATTTTCTCTTTTTGGCTTGTTCTGTGTCTTTACATTATTCCAACGTTCCTTCATTCATTCTGCATGATCAATGTGAATTGGAACTTCGCGTGGAATATTTATCAGTGCTACTGGGATTGATTTTTAAACATCATTCAAGATGAAAAGGAAATTTCCTTTTCCAATTTATTGCGAATCACTCCTAGTCCTACTGCACGCAGGTGTTTGTTTGTGGAGTTTCAAAGTTGAAGTCTCAAAACAAAAAGGAATCATAGAGAAAAAAATTTGAGGAAAGGAATCATAGAAAAAATAAAAGGGTCACATAGAAAGGAATCTATAAAATAAATAAAAGTGTTATGCTAACTCGTTCCTAAGATACATGTTAAACAACCTAAAAATTATTATATAAATAGTTATTCAAAGAGTCTTGTTAAACATCTCAACTTTAGTAACTATTTTTTTTTTTTTGAGCAACTTTAGTAACTATACTATACTTTTAAAAAGTTAACTATACTCTAGTAGTTGGATTAGTTTTGAACATTATAAGATATGATAATCAATAAAGTAAGATATGATAAGCATTAATCTATCATATTTTTTATACGTGCATGATAACAAACATGATATCATTATAGTAAAATAAAAAACTTATTCTCATAATTAATTAAATATTGTAAAAATTACTCCATCCGTCCCTATATATAAGACCCTTTTGCCAAAATCACGGGAATTAAGATAGTGGATATTTGTATTAAAGTTGTTTGTAATCACTATTGTTTTTACAATTTTATCCTTTGAGAAAAAGGTTAGTTTATGTTTTCAACATGTTATTTATTGTTGATTGAAGAAAAAGATGTATAATAAATAGGGGCATGTATGTAAAGAAATAATTAATGTAGTTGAAAATAACAAAGGGATCTTATAAAAAGGGACAAAAAAATTCTCAAAAGGATCTTATAATTAGGAACGGAGGGAGTACTTGATTTATCGAATAACTTGATTTAATTACTGCAAGTTGATGGAGAGTCAGACCAATGACAACGATGGTGAATGATCTTATATCTTGGGTTAGAATTGAGAATATCATGAAAAAACACTATTCTCTTAATTTCAAAATGAATGTCATTTAAGGTTTTTACACGCATATTAAAAAATGCATTAATTAAAAGAAAGAAATATGTTACTCCCTCCGTCCTGGATTAACTGAGTCAAAGGCTCATTTCACACGTATTAAAAAAAATGTATAAATGAAAGAAAAAGAAAAATAATTTTAAGTGCACTTATTAAGTATTAGTGCAATCTCCACTATGATAAATATAAAAAGGAATATATTGAATTAAAAATGATGAAAATAGTATTAATTATAGTTATAAAGGAAAAAAATAATTAATATTGTTTTAAAAAGCAACAACAAAACATTAGAATTTTTTACCACAGAGATGCAGACATGAGCCGGAACATGTAATTGCCATCGGTGTATCGGAACTTTGACAAGGATAAAGACAATTAATTGAATGGAACCTTTTCGTTAATTTTTAAATATTTAATAAGTTAATCGGTTGCTTTTTATAACTAATTAATGGCCCTTATATCTGTTGCATTGCAAATTATTTTATTCCAATTGTTTCAAAATCATCCATGCAGTAAAGAGTAAAAAGAATGGAGTAAAAACCTTGCACTATGTCCACATTAAGACCAGGGTTGTCAGGACCGCCAGTGTTGTGGAAGGAATGAAAGGACAACATGTCACCCAATGAGCCATCGGTTAATCCTGGACAATAAACTGGAATATTGTTCTGCAAAACACCAAAAAATATCAATAAGATTATACTATGTGCAACTTTCTGACACTGAAGTTGTAAATAAGAAAATCGATACAAATAACCATGTTGCATTTTGTATGTAACACTGCAGGACATCAAGGAAACTACAGTATAACAATGGAAAAAGAAATTAGATTCAAGATATCCCATTTGGGGTTGGTTTGGGAGGTTCGATTCCCTCTAGTGTTAATTTCGGTGGGCAAATTCATATAAAGCTTTGTTCTGGTTTAGAACGGAGCCCCCGCAAGTGGACGGTGGAATTGGTTCTCTCGGATTAGTCGATCCTTGGATCGGATACCGAGTTTTCAAAAAAAAAAAAAAAACAAACAAACAAACTAGATTCAAGATTTTATATATATAATGGTAAAAATACATTTATATATGATAATTGTAGAAATAAATGGTAGCCATCAGATTAAAAATGAAGGGTGAGATAAAAATGAGTGTGTCAATTCTCACTTTTTCCTTCAACGCGTTAGCGCTACTTATTCTCCCTTCTTGCTTGTGACTATTTTTCCCCTCGCTTTACACCACCAGTTCCCGACGACTCTAACCTTCCACCACCAAGGAGACCGACGTTGCCGCCTTTCCCCACTTTTGTTTTTGTTTTCTCTATAATTTTGTCCCTCTCATCTCCGCTTTTCTTGCCTAGTTGTCTCATTTGAGAATGACAATCTTATGCGAGAATGATTAGATTACTTATCAACCATTAAATTAAAATAGATGGTCTAGATTAAAAACTTTATTTTAAATGTGCCTTTCCGCATCTCATCCAATCTCTTGAACCGTTCACCTCCTTGAAAATGATACTCTCGTTTTAAATTATATATCATTCTAGCAAAATTTGTTTGTCTCAAATTATATATGTCACTTTTCACTATGAATGAATGATCAATGTTTGTTTTCCTATTATGCCTCTTAATATTTTATTATTACTTTATCTTTTTCCAATTCTTTTAATTTATGTTTCCTATATCATTAATGGATAATTTTTCTGTAAAACAACTCATAATTGCTATTTTTTATACAAAATTTAACAATATTTCTTAATTTATGTGAAATTGCTAGAAAGACATATGATTTAGAACATGAGAGTTACTTGAGAAAGTGAAAACTTTGGTAAAATAAGAAATTGAAAAACAATAAATATAGGTTTGATGATACTTCGAGAAAATTTTACATAGTCACAACCCCAAATTAAAAATAGGCTTAATTGCACTTTTTTCCATATCTTTTGCTAATTGTGTGATTTTGCATCCGCTCTTTTTTTTTGAGCGATTTTGCACCCTATCTTTTGCCAATTGTGTTTTGTTCAAAATCATCACTAAAAGAGAGGAAAATGGACTAAATATAGGGTGCAGAATCGCTCAAAAAAAGAAGAGGGGGTGCAAAATCGCACAATTAGCAAAAAAAAATAGGGGGCAAAAGTGCAATTGAACACAAAGATGAGGTGCAAAATTGCTCAAAAAAAAAAAGGAGGTGTAAAATCGCACAATTAGAAGGAAAAAAAATAGGGGAAAAAAATGTAATTAAGCCTTAAAAATATTTAACCACGAGTGAATCATCAACTTCGTCCCTGAATTTTCACGGGTCGGCCAACTTCGTCCTTCAATTATGCGAAATATCAATTTAATTCCTGAATTTGTTAAATGTCAATCAAGTTAGTCCTTATGTTCGAACGGAGCGTTAACGGGGCTGACGTGGTCGTTAACCTTTCACATGTCAGACGCCACGTAGGCAGAGACTAATTTGGCCGATAATAACAAACATTTCGAAGGACTAAATTGATTGATTTGCAAAAAATGTTTTGGCTTTCTTCCCAAATGGCTCTTTTCTTCCCCAATAGCTCTTTTTTTTTTCCAATTGTATAAAATTGGAACCTTAATTACACAATCTGCAATCTACACTCTATAATCATGAAAATTTCCTCCAATAATAAGTGGTTCAGTTCTGCCCCAATTCAAAAAATTTCAAACCCTAATTTTTTTCGTAGTGAATTTGAAAGCCAGAATTCTCAAAATTTCTTGAAGCAAAACTATTGAAATTGAATCTGAAATGATGTGGGGTGGGAATATGGAAAAAACGGTTATGAAAGTCAAGTTTCATCTTCAAGCTCCAAGTTTAATGGTGTTGTGAGAGTGCTTGAATGTTGGTGTCCTACAATTTGTGTTGTTAGAAAATCCAATACTTCAAAAAACTCATGAAGGCCATTCTATGCTTGCCCTCTGCCAAAGGTTGGTTCAACTAATCAAAAGAGGTTGAAGATGATTGAGAAATGTAATCTTTCTATAATAATACTGCCATCAAATTAGTTCCTGAGTTATTTCTCTATCTATCAAATAGATCCCTACGTTATATAAAAAAACCATCAAATAAGTCCCTGAATTGTTTAATCAGATATCAAATTGATCCTTGAAACATATGTGTACAAAATAAACTAAAAAAGGCAGAACACACAAATTGAAACTGAAATATTACATAGGCATAAGTCATAGGTCATAAGTCATAAGTCATAAGTCTGAGATATGACATAGGCAAAAGCAACCCAACTATGGGGCATTAACAAGTCATAAGTCTTAAACGGCAATTTAAGCAAAAAGAAACCCAACTATGGAGCATAATTCAAATAAGCCTAAATATTACAAATCCAAAACATCTATTAAACTTCAGGAAGCATCACTTCTTTGGAAATCCGGTAGTTGGTATAAACTCCATGAATTTAGTAGGTTGAGTCGAACCGGATGGACCATAGGTTGGATATGGAACCCTAATTATGCCAGCAGGAGTTGGATGAGCTGGTGCAGGACCCCTCATTGGTGTTTGCCAAGGCCTATCAACTGAAAGAATTGGTCCTCTAAGGCCATACCTCCTTGGTGCAGAAACCTGAAATTGCAAATTCAATCAAATTCGTCCCTAAAATCATAACATAATCAATCATATGAGTCCTTCAATTAATATTACTAATTGCCAAAATGATCCTTAAAAATTAAGAGTCATACCTATCCAGCATTTGCAACAACATTCCCTGTAGTTTCTGCATTCCCAGACACAACATTATTCTTGTGGCTGACTTTCTTGAGCCTCACTTCAAAAACCCTAAAACGAATAATCAAAACAACTGTCTCAAAAACGCAACAACACACAAACAAAGAACAAGGCAAGCATCAACGATCACAAAAACAAAATAAACAACATGATCAAAACTTAAAACGAAAACACAAAAAAACGGACAAAAACAAGGTGAATACAAACACAAAAACTTGATAAACAACAGGAAAGGTGTTACCTTTAATCAGAGCAGAACACACAAACTTCAAAAATGTCAGAATCATCGGAGATGATGATGATTTTGGAGGGGTGAAAATGAAGGAAGTTTTAGCGAGAAGAAAAAGGGTCAAGGACGTTTTTGATGTTCAGAAATGTGAAGAAGGAGGTATGGGTAATGCAGGGGCAAAATGGGAAAAGCAAAAAAAAATAAACTGAAAAGTGAAAACTCAACATTTTCCAATTCAATCAAATTCGTCCCTGAACACATGGCTTCCTTCTTGCCACGCGTACAAGACAACACAACATGCAAGACGACAGATCAACATCGCTAACAGAGCACTTGGACGGAGGGACCTTTTTGATGAATGTCTGACAAATTCAGGGACTAAGTTGATATTTCGCATAATTGAGGGACGAAGTTGGCCGATGCCGCGACGGGTGAAAATATTTGATGGTACACTCGTTTAACCACGTAGAAATAAAAAAATTAACTTTAAATTTTTCTTATGTTTGTGACCAACTTACGGCAGTGTTTTATTCTTTTCCCGTGCGGGCCTTGAAAATGTCTACGGCCGGTGATCTCCGGTGGCTCTGCCGCCTTGTCGACGATTCTCTCAGCCCCTACACAGTCAGTTTCACTACTCTATACATGTTATATTTCTCAACTCACCCGTTAAACCAAATCTTCTTTCCATTTACCTCAGGAACCACACGCGTTCGTTTCAGCAAACAAAGAGAACGAGAAGAAAATTCTAATCTCTTCTTCTCAGGTTATTCTCATCTATAAATTCAGTCCAATCTTCCATAATTTCTCTATTTATTTATTTATTTAATTAATTGTTTTTTTGGCGAATTTTGATTGTAGGTAATGAGAAAAATTCAGTTGCGGATTCATGAATTTGATTCTGCTTCAAACAAAGAGGATTTTGAGCAGCATTGTTCTGTTCATCACTGTCTTCCCAAAATTGTGACTAAAATGGTGAATTTCAGAATCAGTAATTTCATTGGGATGCTTTCTATGTAACGTCCTCTTGAATATTATCTGTGTTTTTTTTTTTATGTGGCAGGTGAATTTGTTAACTGTTAAGAGTGAATTTGTTCAACATGTTGCTGTTAATGCTCTTGTCTTAACTTCAGAATTCCTGTCTACTACGGTATGAAATAGTACCAATTACTCTATTTTTTCATTTTTACTTTCATTTTCAAAGTTCAATGCAATATTAATTATTGTTTTATCAATAATACCATAAAATATTTATTGCATAGAGATACATGCCTTCAATTAGGGTGACAGGTGCTACAAAGTAAATAATTAAGGGTATTATAGGAAAAATGCTAGTAATTACATCAAAATTAACAAATTTCTTAGTTTTTTGATGTGTAAATAAACTTAAAACCAGACCTAAAAAGAAAGGAATGGAGGGAGCAGTGGTTTTGCTGAGTTTAGGTTAATGTGTCATGCGTAGTTTATGATTCCCTGCGATGATTTTCAGGGGAACAGTTGGGCTGAATTCATTCATTTGTTGTGCTGTTCATTGGAAACGGCTTTTACTAGAATGCTATCATGTTCATTTGAAAATAATAATTTGGATTCTCGTGATGTTGATTTCATGCTGCAACATGAGCTGAGGAATTGTGATTGGTCAACCGTGGCTGGTATCGTTAAAGCGCTGCGTGTTATATGTAAACATTTGAAGGAGGACTATGATGGACTTGTCAAAGTGTATTATGATTCTGTTAATTCTTGTCTTTTGAAAATTCCTTGGAATTTGTTGGATGAGTGTTGGAGTTGTGACAATGGTAGCAGGAAGAAAAGTTTGTCGGTGAATGAACTGCATCTCAATAATTTGGGTGATACTGATCCTGGAATCAGATTTCTTGGAACTTTTCTACAGTTACTATGCACTTTGGTTGACCGGAATAATTTCGAGGAAACTGATTGTGATTCTGCCAGCAAGCATCCACTTTTTGTCACAGTAGTGAATTTTATACCTAGACTTGTGAAGTGGTGTCTCCCCAGGAAAGAAGATAATGCTGAGACTTGCATCATCCATTACATGAAACATAAATTGCTGGTACGGTTCTTCTACTTGTTCACGAACTTATAGTACTTAATTTATTATCACATGTAGGATTGAATGTAAACAGTGATCATTGTTTCCACTTGAAGTTTTATGGGAAAAAAAAGGTTATTATCAGTATAAAAATTCCTTTTGTCATTTTGTGGTATACAAAGAACACAGATATATTTTTATTGCTGACTGTTTTAGTGTTGGAGATCTCAAATATCAATAGTTGGTTACATTAGGGTGTTCATAGTTAGTTATTATAATAAATTGGTTAGTATTAGCAAAGGAGGTTCAGCTTAAATAGGAGAAGGGAGTGGAATGGAAAATACTTAGCAACGGGAAAAAGAGTAAGCGAGTTGGTTGTATGGGAAACCCTTTTAAGAGATTTCTCTCCTTTCCTGTTTGATATTCAATTCATCAATAAACAATTTGGTGTTTTTTCTTTTCTTTCATATGATTAATTTGTTCGCATTTCCGTGTAACATTGTCAAAGCTTGACAAAAATATTCCATCTTAATCTCAAACCAAATTTAGTACTTGAGTTTTTTTTTTTTTTTTTTTTTTTTTTCTTTCATTAAACATTTAGTACCTGAGCTGATATATTGTGTTAGTGCATTATACATTATCCGTGTCATTAGATGAGACTTGTAATAACTGTATTCTATTTGACCTAGATTCTTAGTACACATACAACTATAGAAGTATAAGGCAAGTTTTATGTAAAACAATTATTCGGAGTTTCATTCAATATACGCTGTCTCTTTTCCATTTGACATCTAAACACTAAATTTTCATCATTATGTGTAGTCTTCAGCTATATACCAATGGTAGAGTATATAGCTGCATGTTTGTTGCCAGGATATGGAAGGAGACACGTGGCACCAATTAATGCAAACTATAGGGATAGGAGTCTCTTTTCTTTTGAGTTGTTTGTGAATAGATGATTTTTTTATGATTCATTAGATTTACTTTGAGAACTTATAACAAATACTATAAATGAATGAGTGGATATTGGTTGATGAGTTTTGGAGATGTATGTATGGCACTGGCAAATAATAGATATTAAGCAATGCTGATAAATAAGGGAAATCCTGCTGAACTTTTGGCAGCTTTGTAATTTATTTCTTAGACTGTCCTGTGGTACTACTGTACTAGGTGTTGGATGGCAGGCTGAAAATGTGTTCGTTGGTATTAGCCGGTGTGCTGGCCATGACCTTGAGGCTGTGACTAAGTTAGCCTGTAGTACATAGCTGCACATGTTGTCCTCGGGATATAGAGAAGACACGTGGCCCCGATGAAACATAGTTGCATTAGCTATTCTAGTTAATGTGTCATGGTATATATTTGCCAAAATCAATATCTAATGAGTTGTCTACATGGCTAGTATTGAAATTTAGCAAATATTTTTTGTTCAACCTTGGCTCTACCGAGTTGATCCAACTCCAACGAACCTAATTCAACCATTCTTCACTCTTAAGCAATTTTAAACATTCTGATTTGTCAATTTGTCACTTGATTTTGAACTTGTTATTCTCGTTTTGTCTTCTAAATTGTAAACCTATCACACGATCTGTGGATTTGTCCATCAATTTTGATTGAAATGCTATATTTGCATATTTTTATCTGGTCCGGTCTAGCTTGGAAACCCATCTCACTTCAATTTAGAAGTATAAAGTGTTGAATATTTACTATGCACATAGATTAAGTTTTGTTTAGATATTATGCAACTGTTTTAAGTATTTTATTTTTGTATTAAGTAAACTCTTAAAGCTTCGCGTGCTGAGCGTACGGAGATTCATAGTTTATCTGGACTATTGAGTTTGACAATCTTGCTCCTATGAAGTGAACTCTTCAAACCAATTACCTTCTTCTCTGCAGATTCTAATGATCAGGCTTAGCTCACTTTTGTGTTTGGACTGTTCAGACTATTTTTCTTGGCTTGAAATCCTTCATAACCACTTTCAAGAGCTTCTGCTACAACCTTTAACTCAATTTATGTCTGATCAAGGTGATTGTCTGGAAGGCTCTCCATTTTTGTCGAGTTTGTCCGATGGAGAAGCATATGGGGTACCTTCCAGCCACCTACAGAGACAAGCTATTTTCCTCTTACTGGATTGTTCTGTCAATTTGATCAATCAAAGAGGATCAATGAAAAACCAAAGTGATTGTTCAACTTTGAGCTCATTATTTACCAACAACCCAGATACTGAGCTTGATCACTTACACAGAAAAAAGGGATTACTAGAGCTTTACAAGTGGATTCAAAACCATCTTCCAAATGAGGTCTCTATCAACTATGAAATGCACCCGGAGATATGTATAAACTTCATGTCATCTTTTCTCCAGCTATATATTCGCGAGGTTTGTCTAATTGCCCTTTTCTTGATGTTTGTGCACACCAGTTTATGGGTTTGAATCTTGTCTGACATGGCCATTGTCTTCAAAACAGTTATTGATTCTGAAAATTTAGCTTTTAAAAACTCTGGGGTCATATGAATGTTTGATAAGGATGATGACTCTGACATGTCCGGCTGGGTGATCTTGTACTGGAAACTGTGAAGCATGAAAACTTTTTAAAATGAAACTGCTGTTTTCATGTTGGAATACTTCAAATTTTAATGGGATTTTGGAATGTCTGTACCCATGCTTCTTAGGTTGAAAATATATTTGCAAACCTGGGTCATTAACGAGAGTCCAGAGTCTTTCTTGTTTTCCTTTAGCCAAATAGTTTTAAGTCTCTTCAGAACATCTTGTTTCATTGAGGTTATTTAACACTTGAATGGCAGGATGATCTATTGTTTGAAGTGCTTTTGCAATTGCTTAGCATATCATCTTGTCTCCAGCAACTGTAAGCAAGTGTATTTAATCTTTTACTTTTATTAGTAAGTGCTTAATGGAAAGATTCACTGCCACAATAATGAGATTTCAATTATGTAGGTCTGGAAGAAAAGATGCTGCATATCAGGATGTAAAGAGAGATTTTCCTTTTGATCTGTCAGACATTTTTAATCCCGTGTACCTTTTCCATCTGTTTCTTTCAGAGGCTAGTATTATACTTCCATAGTACATGACTTACATGCAGATAGGAAAATTCATTATCCATTACATTATTTTTATTTAAAAATAAAAACTTATTGATTATCTTATTCTTTACTTACGCAGATACATTATGATCATCAAGTGCTACTTGACTATCTCATTTCAAAAGATACTGGAATAAGCTGTGCTAAATATCTTCTAAGGCATGTTATACTAACTATTATGGACCGCAAAATTTCCCTTAATGAGTTTGTGATTATAAATAAGCAGGGAAAGTTATTAACCAGATCTAGTTAGTGACTATTTTTCTGCGATATATTTGGAGCATGTCTTATTTTCACTTGTGATGCTTTAAATTTTATGGTTTTTGTGTTTCATCTATGATTCATGTTTAAGACAAATCTTGTCAGCCTCACAATTTATAAATGGTTTCAAACACCAATTTCTTTTTCCTTTATTTGATTATGGAGGACAAGTTCAGAGTTTAAAACCTGTTGTGTGCATGACTAGTTTAACGTCAAGGACGAAACAATTAAAGAAAGAAAATTACTAATTAAGTTGTGAATTGTGGTTGTAGCACTTACCTTGACTCTTATTACTATTTGAAAATTGGTATTTACATTTTCTCTTTTGCACGTTTGTTCGCAGATGCATGCATTTGATATGCAACTCATGGAAATTATTTGTGGAATTTCCATTATCTGGAGAATTTTTAAATCAATCATCTTGCAAGAGAAGAAAACTTTTAGGGGATGGTATACAGTTTGTTGCAGATAGAACATTTTCTTCAGTTGACAAAAATGGAAGTATCTTATTGCATATCAAGAATTTTAAGGAAGACAGTGAATATGACTTAAAGCACCGTAACATTGAACAATTTAAGAAAGCTGCAGAATGTTTACTATCTTTGAACAATTCCATTGGAAATCTTCATCAAAAGAGCCTGTTTCCATATAACCCCGAAGTTCTTCTGAGACGGTACATTGCTTAACAATGATTTATTTCTTGTACACCTTCCACAAATAGTAATGAACTTATTTCTTGTAGTCTAAGAAGATTTCAAGAGTTATGCTGCCAGGAAAAGGGATTTGAAGGACAGAAAGTTGAGTAATTACCCAAACTGCTTGAATCTTTGTATAATAACCCTGGAAGCTTGGCTATCTCATGATTATTAATGGTAATAGAACTACATATTTGGTGAGGAGGCCTTTCATCTTGAGCGTTTTCAAAATGTTATACATACCAGAAATTATTTTGTTGTCATGCTCAAATGTCAGTTTGCTGATTGAACGGGGGGACACTTGTTGAAAACAGGTAGTCGTAGCAATGATGGACAGAAAGGAGTGAAATGGCTACTTGCAGTGTCTCCATATAATCGTCTGCATATAATCTTGGGTCACTACACGTTTGAGTTTTCGATGGATCAGTTGATCTATACTTATATGCCATCTTTGTAGAGAGTATGGTGAGTGATGCCACGGATGTCGGGTGCATAGATTCTGAAATAGCGGAGTAGTGCCTAGTCCTATTACTGTTTCCATTCTTGAAGGTACCAGCCCATTCACTCGGAACTGCAGCATGATATTTTCTTGAGAACCTTTTGTAATATATCCTATTAGTAATCCAAGTTAACATGTTTCAGGGTGAGCAATGCTCTAATTCGTTGGAGATTAATCCAACGACCGCTCCCTAGCTGGAGGGGTTGCAGTGTGCATAGCCAAGAGAAGAGGATACAAGTCTGAAAGATTAGTCACATGCTTTTTTAAGGTTCAATGGTCTAATCGTCATTAAACCATAGGTAAAAATGTATTAGGTAAATAGAACCAGTATGAGTTATGATCCACTTTCTTCAGGAGTTATTCTTGCTAAAATTGCTCTATTGAATAACCAACTACTTGTAGACACCAAGTTTCATCAATTCAATCACTAAATTACTAGTTTTTTGAGTAGATAAGTCTGCAAATTTTCATAAATTTTAAAATCATTTGAGACCTTGTCAATTAATTTTATTTTTGCATATATTATAACTTTTAAAATTAAAGTAAATGTTAGCTTTAAAATTAGTTCTAAAATACTTCTATGAGGAATTTACTTAATTTCTTAAAATTAATTTAACTGGCCCAGTTCTGGCTGAAAACTTGGTATGCTTTATCCACTCAATTATGGTTTAGGTGACTTTGAATTTATTAACAAAAGGATTATCCCTACTTTGTTTAGAAAGAAAAAAAGGATTATCCCAACCAACCATTTCATGATATTCTATTATTCCATATCATTAAGCCACTTAACAGAATTAAAAAAATAATCCTTTAGCTACTTGTGACAATTCTCATTGGTATCAATCTTATATAGAAGTGCTAACAATACACTCTAATATAATTTTCTCAACCTACATTATTGTATTTGTTGAAATTCATGAGTCCCACTAAATCTTATAGGTCTCACATAATATTAGTGGGACATGGACATAGAATTTTCAACCATTAAAGATTGTGTGTTGCTAACATAATTTTAATATTATATTATTCCTTCTTAATTTACCACCAATTAGCTACCCTACCTAGCTAATTATTTTTGACATATCCTAGCTAACTAAAGCACAAATTTTATTATTGAGTATCTTCTAAAATACCAAGGATCTGAATACACTTTTAAAAATATAGTAGAAACTAAATTACATTTACACGTAACCCAAATTATTAAACAATATATTTTAAAAGGGTTAAATAAGTTTTTCATCCCTATAAATATATTAAATTTTGATTTTAGTCTTTCAAAAATGAAATGAGATGTTTTCATCCTAAACAATTTTTGTTTTATTTTTAGCCCTTAATGGATATAATTCTGACATTTTTTAAACATAATATAAATAGACATTTTATAATTTGAATATAATAGAGTTATAATCTTGACATTCACATGAACATAAAGTGGCCATTAAGGACTAAAAGCAAAGTAAATTTTTTTGTGAGAATGAAAACATTCAATTTAATATTTAAGAGACTAAAATCAAAATTCATTATATTTATAGAGATGAAAAATTTATTTAACCCTTTCTAAAATTTACAAAGATGCATACATGCATGAAAAAGACAAAGAAGTTGCAGGCCACGTCTACAATAAAGTTTCAAACATGCTGATTCCTTTATTTCGGACAAAAGTAAAATATCAAATCCAACAAATTAAGCTAAACCAGAATACTTAATTAATTCATGCGTATTTTAAAGCTATCTGATTTAGAGAATCACATAGTTCTTGTGGCTTGCAAATCATAGCCATATGATCCGCCCCTTTGATCTCATATACATCATTGATCCCAGCATTTTGGATCATCCAGTGTTGAAATTTCAATGGAATTCCAAGATCTTCATTGCAAACAATAAAAGCACGTTGAACTGACCCATAACCTTGTTTAGAGAAGTTATCTTGCTGAGTCAAGTCTTCCATAAAGAGGGACCCTGGCCTCAGCAAAGTCTTGGCCAATTCAAGATCCTGCTAAATCCAAGTACTTTGTCTTTATTAGTATCGTTAAATTGTACTCTTTTTTTAATGGAAAGACATAGTTTAATCATATACATATAGTACTAGTGTGAGACAAGGAGTTGTTTTTAATTTAACGTGTAGTTACCTCAGTGGAGGAGAGTTGATAGAGCTTATGGGACAAGAATTTGGGACCAAAGAACATTGATGTTTTGTTTCCACACTGGCAGAATTCAGTGTCCAACCATTCAGCCGCCGGGGTACTCTCAATATACTGTTAGTTTATACAAAAAATAATATTAACAATGGTGAAGATAATCACTCCCTCAATTCCATATATTAATGTTTAATTGAATTTTAAAACGACAAGTAAGGGAAGACAAATTTTCTAAGACAATTAAGTAAACTGGACCACAAGTGTAAATGTGACAATTAAAAAATAATGAAGGAGCATGTATTAAGATAAATCAATAATTAATATTGAATTGAAAAATAAAACGATAAGGAAATAGGAGTATAGGACTATTTGCGTGCATATGTTGTGATTTGAATTCAAGTCTCAAATTCCACAATTGCGCTACGTAGTAATACGTAAATACAATTGTAAATTCTTATTGAGGTTTATGATTAGGAGATATGCTTCCCCTAATCTATTTTTCTTCTATGAAATAATCTTAATAAATCCTATCCTATATTTATAAAACAAATGGATTACACATTGCAGTTGACACAAGTTAACAAATCTTTTACTCACATGGATGTGATTTATGGTATGAAACTATGCAATTGATAAATTATACGTAAGTTTTATTGCATATCTTCATTGAGGTTGGTGATTCTCTCAAACTTTACATAAGAGTGTGTCTATCCTAATCTAAACTTTGTTCTAATAAAATGGACCACAAATTTAAATTAAGAGGAATACTTGCTTGGTCATAATCGTAAATAATTTTGATTTGACACACCCACAAATGATAAAAAAAAAAAAAAAGACTTATGTAAATGTGTTATTTTACATAATTAAATAACATGTATTTTTAATATGTATATACCTAAATACATTTTATTTAGGGTCGAGACCGAGTAGAGTGTACGACAACTTAACTGGTTTTAACTAAGATAAGAAGTTTAAGAGTTTGAGTTTAAATCCAAACGAATGAGTAAATATTACTATAAAAACTAATTAAAAATTAATTATTAACATTTATCATTTAAAAAATAACGTGAGAACGAGTTAAATTCTTGATACTTTTGGAAACAATAGTTAAGTTGATCGAGTATTTTTGAAAGAAACTGATGCCTAAAAGCAAACTGAAATACACACTTGTTGGATAGCGATAATTTAAGATGCCAACAAAACTTTCCAGTTTCTGTACCATATTATATTGTAAAGGACAATTAAATTACTACTACAAGAAACATATAATAAAACATAAAAAAGGGGAAAAGTATATTTTAAGGGCAGAAGAACATGTAATAGAAAAGGAAAAAAAGTAGTTAGATCGAATGTCATGATCATGATTTAAACCCTGAAACGTTCTTAAATGTCTTGAGACACTATGTAAGTATTTCAAATTACAAAATTATTTTTAAATAAATGTGATACTTTAATTTTCAATACATTGAGTATATAAAATTTTGATAAAAACTATCTGAGAGCAATAGTTATTTTCCATATAGAAATCATATTTGTGATTTTTATTTTTTTTGATGAAATGAAACTAGAAAATATTGTCAAAGCTTAGAAACAAACCTTTTCCATGACATAAGAAGCATTGTGTTCAATGTCCGGCAGAAAAGCAGTTAAGAAAACACCAACAGCAACCTTTTCTGGAAATTGTTCCATTGCAAGAGCTATGCTAAGTCCTCCAAGACTATGACCCACAAGAATCACCTTTTCATTTTGCGGAATTGTTGCCATTAGCTTCAACAATGGTTCAGAGTATTCTGAAATTGTATCAACATCTTCAAGTTTCTTCAAGTTGGTTCCAGAAGCTGAAAGGTCAAGTACTGTAACCACATGACCAGCAGATTCTAAACGTGGCTTGATCTTGTACCAACTCCAAGCACCATGGCAAGCACCATGTACAAGAACATAATGCTTCCTAGCAATTAAATTTTGTGTACTCATAATGATTATTGTTGTTGTGGTATAATATAAAATATTGCTGCTTAATATTGTTTTCACCATCCTTATCCTAGAGTATATATCGACAATAAAAAGAAGAAAAGTCAATAGATTGGTCGATATTGGCATATGTTGACAAAATATGTTGCATTGTCAAATTTGAGTTAGAAGTACGGTCGGTAGGTTGAGGCATGTAACCAATTAAATTTGTAACATTCTAATATTTCTTTCTTATACTCCATATTATGAATTACATACATCAATAATTGAATGAATTTAAAAAATAAAATTTGCTTATATTTTGAAATGACTAATACCTCAAATTCGTCTTTGAATTTTGAAAAATCAGCCAATTTCGTCCCTGAATTTTGCGAAATATCAAATTAGTCCCTGAATTTACAAAATGTCAATCAAATCAGTCCCTCCGTTAAGTTGGTCTGTTAACGGAGGTGACGTGTTACGTTAACCTCTGACAAAGCTTACCACGTCAGATGCCACGCAAGTAGGGACCAAACTGATTGATTTACACAAAATTTCGAAGGACGAAATTGATGGATTTACACAAAATTTCCAAGGACCAAATTGATGGATTTTCAGAAAATTGGCAACGGCTCTTTCCCTTCTTTGTGAGTAACGGCTCTTTCTCCACTTCCTCATTAAGGGCTATTTCTTCCCCAAATATATAAATTTGGAACCCTAATGTTATAATTCTTTACATAGAGTTCAAAATCCCCAAAATTTCTTCCATGAATTGATGTAAAATTTCTTCCCCAATTCAAAAAACTTAGAACCCTAATTTTTTTGATTAAATTCGAAATTCATAAATCAAGTGGTCTGCCTTGTAGATTCAGTGTTTAGAATTGATGGGTGGTGCGCGAATGGGTCCTTGAATTATATTCATATCCATCATTTCGATCCTCAAATTAGTGAAAATACCATCAAATTGGTCATTGAATTATCATAACAGATATCAATGTGATCCTTTGTGCATACATTTGCTAAACAAAGTAAAATGTAAAAGACAAACACTTTGATTATAAAAGGACAAACATTTGCATTATATCATAAGTCAATATTCGATGTTAATAAGTCATTACATAGCCAAAAAAACAACAGTACATAGCCAAAAAGACAACAGTACATAGCCAAAAAAACATTAATTAAACTAGTCCAAAAGCATAATTAAAACGTGCATCACTCTTTTGGAAATCCTGGAGTTGGGATAAACTCCATGTATTGGAGTTGAGTAGAAGCGGATGACCCGTAATTTGGATTTGGAACTCTAACAACATCCTCTTGTTGCACCTCAGTAGTAACATTCTCAACAACAGTTTCCACACTTGCCACATTACTTTGTACTTGTTCTTCAGACTCAGTATCAATCCAATTCCTTTGTCTCCTAGCCACACCTTGCTTTGCACAACTTCTTGATTATATGTCCCATCCAATTCTCAATGTGGAAGATGTGGATTGACATTCGTGCACCACCCATCAATTCTAAACACTGAATCTACAAGGCAGACCACTTGATTTATGAATTTTGAATTTAATAAAAAAAATTAGGGTTCTAAGTTTTTTGAATTGGGGAAGAAATTTTACATCAATTCATGGAAGAAATTTTGGGGATTTTGAACTCTATGTAAGGAATTATAACATTAGGGTTCCAAATTTATATATTTGGGGAAGAAATAGCCCTTAATGAGGAAGTGGAGAAAGAGCCGTTACTCACAAAGAAGGGAAAGAGCCGTTGCCAATTTTCTGAAAATCCATCAATTTGGTCCTTGGAAATTTTGTGTAAATCCATCAATTTCGTCCTTCGAAATTTTGTGTGAATCAATCAGTTTGGTCCCTGCTTGCGTGACATCTGACGTGGTAAGCTTTGAGGTTAACGTGACACGTCACCTCCGTTAACAGACCAACTTAACGGAGGGATTGATTTGATTGACATTTTGTAAATTCAGGGACTAATTTGATATTTCGTAAAATTCAGGGACGAAATTGGCCGATTTTTCAAAATTCAAGGACGAATTTGAGGTATTAGTCATTTTGAAATGTATGGAGTACTTTTATTGTGTTCTTATTCTCTCCTTTCATCTCTCTCTACATTGTTTTTGAGGTATTAGTCATTTGGGATTTTTGACGAAAGATATAATTTCGGAGTTTATTTTCTTCCTATTTACTCTATAAACAAATAAATTTATACATGGTCTCCGTAAACATAAATCAATTGATAGAGATATTGTAATGCAATATGTAGAGGTCAATTCAAATTTCAGACACCTCATTTATTCACAGGTAATATTCTAGTCATCTGATATATTTATTATATAACATTCTAATAAATATTTTTACAAAATTTATATTTGTTATTATAAAGTTCCTTTCCTTGTCAAATTCACATGTTCATTACACACCTAAGATAAGAGAAAGGAGGATTCACACACAATAATAGTTTCTTCGGTCAATAAGGTTGCTTTGACAACTCTTGATGTGAATTTGAGAAAGAATGCACAGACGGATTTGTTATGCAAGGCACGGGCTTTAGTTGTTGATGCCCAACAAATCTGATGAATTGGAGAATTTTAATTTGAAGACTGCTGATGTAAGGGGAATACATTGGCCATTCAAATTCCCAACTATGAATAGAAGTAGGTTTAGAAATAGATTGGACGGAGCTTAACTTTAATTTGGGAAACAGGAAAATAATTGGGTGACATTGTGGTTGGTGACATTGGTCAACCACAATATTACAAATGTATAAAGAAACAAAAAAATATTATGAAAGAAAAAGAAGAAAGGCACTTGTGATATTGTAGTTGACCAATGTCACAGTGTCACTTAAATGCTACCCCTAAATTTGATATGTGAAAATTTTAAAGTTAAAGTCGACTTGTTGCCTCTCGTAAACTTATGTTTTAGGATTGAACCTGATCTTTTAAAAGGATATTAATCTACTTAAAATTCCATTTCTTATGAACATATTTAATATTTATGTTTGAACTAGACAACAAAATTAATAAACTAATGAGATTAAACTCTCACTTGATACATCCTCGTGGGTTTCGCTCAATTGATAAGGACAATGCATAATATATGCAAGGTACAGGGTTCGAATTCCGAATACCACAAAAAAAACTCTCTTAATATTTAGCACACTACTCTCTCCTGTCTCATCCAAGTTTTAAATTTTTAGATTCATAGAATAAATTATGTATGTGGTGACGACCGTTTAACTCACGGTTTTGATGAATACTAAAATACAAGTCTGTTTTTTTTTTTTTTTTAAATTTGGGGAAGAGAAAAAAAATTATCACTTAAAAAAAAAAAACTTTTATCATTGATCTAAATTCTTGAGTTGTGCAATTTATATGCATTATTTTTTTAAAAAACAATGAACATCGAAACAATATTTTTGTTATTTTGCAAAAACGTTTCATCTCTAACTGACATATCAACTTATCTCATCTCCATCACAATGATTCATTTTAAGACTTCCACATCTTATTAGCAAGTTAAAAGAAGGCACTTATGACACATTATATTTTGTCTTCACTCTTAACTCTCTTTTTCAAAGGAAAGATTCTTGTTATATCACTTGTATTTGACTTCTTAACATTAGAGGTTATCGATCTTCTAAAAAAAATAAAAATTAAAGGGTTATGTATAATATATTGTATCTTTTAAGTCTATAAATGTTGTTTTAAAAACAATTTCTACCAAAGAGTTCAAACAATTTTTAAAACAAATATATAATTATCTTTTAAACCGTAAGAAATTGGATATACGAGTTATCTCGCTATATATTGCTCAATTTTTTTAATCTAATAATATGATACTTTTACTCTTTTAGCTCACACTTAACACACAAGTTATTTGACACTAAAGTGACAACAGTGTATTTGTCTTTCAAAATCAAAGTGATTACATGTAATAAATCACTTTCAACCAAAACTTGGCGGAAGCTCCCTAACCCTAATAAATCTGAAAAAAGTCGTCAATAAGCCCTTAAAAGCTTAGCTACAAGAATGTTGCAAGCTACTGGATGGAGGGAGAACCCACTAATCAAAGTCCCTAATTAGTCATGAAATAGTCTCGCGAATCCTGCGCCATTTCCTAATTAGTAAACTCATTGGCATTGCACTTAGAAAATTGTTGTTTATACTTAAAGAAATGCTATCATACACCAAAAACAATACAATTTTACCTTCAACGCAGTTAACTGCCGTTCCATATCTATAAAAAGAAAAAGAAAAACTCCAACGGCACTTAAATGCCGTGGAGCTTCATATGATATAAAATTCCATTATTATTATTGCTGACAGGCTTTCATCTTGACTATTAATGATTGTGGGTGGACAAAAGAAGCTAGCCAAACAAACTGTCCATAAAGACCAAATCATTTCAATACAAGTTGAAGCAACTCATTTTAACAAGGAGGGAATCAAACATAGTTATCTATAACAAAAATGCATGTGTTTATTGGGTACACGAGAAAAAACAAATTTAACATGATTCAAAAGCAACTTGCTATTGATATGATGAAAGATACACCCTACCTTCAATATTTAATGTGCATTTGGATGTGCTAGGATCTGGTATTGACTTTAGGAGTATGATGGAATTTGAATTTTAACATGAGGCTCCACGGCACTTAAGTGCCGTTAGAGTGTTTATTCTTCTTCTTTACAGATGTGGAAGGTAAAACCATATATTTTAATGTGTAATAGCATTTCTTTAGGTGTAAACAGCAATTTTCTTGCACTTAAGAGAACTCAATGACATTTGTATTATATTTCTGTTTTTTTTTTTGGTTAACCCTGAAATTTTCAGGAGAAAGAGACTTTAGTAAAATAATTGTCCCTTAGAATAACTATGCAATATTTTTTTTCCCACTGCTATACCCTTATTGAATTTCACCCAATTTATCTGATTCACCAACTACAATTAATAAAAGTATATTAGTAAATGATAGTAATTTTAGTATTAAAATCAACATAATTAATCATTTCCTTAAAAATTGTGCACAAACCTTAAAATCAATGCTATAATCTATAATGTCTGTCACATGTTAGCGAAGTGTTTATCTTATGAGGGGGTTTTTTTTTTTTTTGGGGTCGCATCGAGGCATGTTTGGAACCTATTTCCTGTAGTGTTTCAAGATCAGGTAAAAGCTGATATGGAGATTCATGAAGTAGTTGCTTAGAATTATACAAGTGGGGGGGGGGTTCACAAACTCAAGCAAAATATATACAATATAAAGTAAATGATTTGGAACTAGCAGACTTATCTACAGAACTCTGAGCTCCGAAGAGAAGACGAATGAAATACATACAATATATCATGAAAATTGAGATTTAGAAAGTAGTAGTATTTGAAAAGACAAATGGCTCATCTAGCTCTTACATATTCTTTTTTATTTACAGAAAGATTGCCTAGCCTTCTCCTCTAGCTTTCATTAGCACCAGATTTCCAGCTTCAACATAAGAACAAGAATCCATTTAATCCCATAAATTGTTCTATAAACTCTAAAGATCAACTTAGCATTGTTGGATGCCCAGTTTGAAGCATTCTCTTGATCATGTCCATCCCAAATGCAGAATCCGATGAACTGGGCAAAAACAGCAGTGTTAACTTTGGCAGCTTTAGCAAAATTGAAAAGAAGCACATGAAACTAAAACTTATCAAGAAAGATCCCTACAAAAGAAATCTTCATCCAATACATATGTTCTTAAAATTTTGGCTTTATGCAACAATTGCTGATCAATCTTACCCGCCAATGCGAAGATGAAAAGTTGAAAACATATACTGCAAATAATAAGTTATGTTTTGATTATGTCTCTTTTCAAAAAAAGATCTTTTATTTATTGTGTCATAGAGTTCACTAAACGAAGTAGATATTGCCAAACGCTTAATGGCACTTCAGCCAAGCAAGTACCATGAACAAGGGCAGATATCATACAGCTATTTTGTAGAAACCCGGACCTAACAAACATCCAACTTGTTGGTTTACAGAATTCTTTTCCAATGGCTCAACATGTCAGTAACTATGAGTAAGTGACATCAGAATAAGTGATAGTGTAGGTCTGGAAGACTATGATTGTCAATACCTATACCTATCATACTACAACTAAGACCCCCCCCCCCCCCCCCCCCCCCCTCCCCCCCCCCTATCACTTTCCTCTTGCTTAAACTCTCAAATTCGAGTTTTTCACTCCACATTCAGAAATTGAATTGAATGAATCAGTATAAATCTTCTTCTACTCGAACTTCCCAACCAAAATAAATAAATAAATAAATCAAATTTCACATCCTACAAAATCCTTCAAATTTTATCAAATTTCCACTAAATTTCTAAACTTCGAAGTTGTTTCATATCCCGAATCCATTAAAAACATTCAAATATTTGAATAGAAAATGAAAATTTAGGGATTTTAGAAAGAAGAAAATTGGCTGTCATTTATTTTGAGAATAGAGGGTCTGAAAGTACAATTAAACCAAATATAAAATATCAAAGAGCCAAGGGACTGAAAAATAGAGGTTGAAAAAGTCATGTTTGTGCGTATAAGCATTCGACTACAAGGAACTCAAACTATACATAAAACATGCTCTTCAGGTAGATTACCAAGTACCCAACACCTAACAATAAGCGGCTTTATAAAAAATAATATTTTACAGAGTTACAGCCTTATAAATTTAAAGCCCAATCTGGATATTTATTTCCTCAACAACAAAAACTTGAATCGGATTATTTTTGTAGTCCACAAAATTAAAGCCCAATCTGGATATTTATTTCCTCAACAACAAAAACTTGAATCGGGTTATTTTTGTAGTCCACAAAAATATGCTAATGGGATCACAACGCTGTGCAAAGCTTAAGACTTACATTGTTTAAATGATTAAATGTCCTACTTTACTACATCTAAAGTAGGAAACAATTCCTCACAGAAGCATCAGAAAAACAAGGAAACCAATAGTGGAGGGGAATTCTCATCACTGTTAAATGTGTATTATCCAAAAACTTGAATCGGGTTATTTTTGTAGTCCACAAAAATATGCTAATGGGATCACAACGCTGTGCAAAGCTTAAGACTTACATTGTTTAAATGATTAAATGTCCTACTTTACTACATCTAAAGTAGGAAACAATTCCTCCCAGAAGCATCAGAAAAACAAGGAAACCAATAGTGGAGGGGAATTCTCATCACTGTTAAATGTGTATTATCCAAAAACTACTGTCAAATTTTGATACCGTTAATGTGTATTATCCAAAAACTACTGTCAAATTTTGATACAAATACGATTAATGAGTAACAGAATATCGACTGTACACAAAGTAACAATGATGTCAGCACTAATTTCACTCAACATAATAAAAGCATTTCAAATTTGTCAAGCTCACTAACACTTCCTTCAAAATAGAATTTATCACCAACTTCCATGCAAATGTCCACCAACCACTACGTATAGGACATTCACATCCCAACACCCACAACGACTTCATTAAATCTAATGAAATAAGGATTTTTAAGCAAAGATAAAGAAAATGATGGCGAAGAGGCGGCTTGTTTTCAGCAAAATTAAATTTTTTTGAACATTAAGATGATGCAATGCCTCTTAAATAATATATGTTACTTAACAATATTCATGAATATGTAAATTGGATTGACGCTAGGGTGATCCATTGAAAATATAGGTTCCAGTAAAAGACTAAAGCCATTTAGAGCGAAGTTATTCAAAATAGCATTTCTACTTCTTTTCCGGGGGAGGGTCTTTATCTATTCTTATTCATGACCAAACCGTCCTAGGTATGTTTTCATGCGTTCTACTCAATAAGTGCTCCTCTAATTTTCTCTCATACATTTATTCC
Source organism: Medicago truncatula (assembly GCF_003473485.1). Classification (NCBI taxonomy): domain Eukaryota; kingdom Viridiplantae; phylum Streptophyta; class Magnoliopsida; order Fabales; family Fabaceae; genus Medicago; species Medicago truncatula. The sequence goes on from NC_053049.1 coordinate 36,240,951, forward strand.
AAAAACTAATATTTTCTTGGAAGTTCACTAATCCACCTTAGCATTCTCATACCCACTACACTTTTTATTTGGTTTGCACTTGAATGGGAAAATATAAACTACAATATAGGATTGCTGACCTAATAGTTTCGTAGAGTTCTCCTTAATGTTTGATAGGCAAATCATGACCACAAGCAATTTGTTCATCCACCTTGAATCCTATATCTGATTTCCCAAAGATGGATCAAAAGATACCAAAATTATACAAGTTGTTGTTATAACTCAAATTTGACCTTTAAGGACAACAATACATCGTCACTACAATCAGCATCCAACAAAGCAGAACAGTCATCCCGAATCAAAGATATCAAAATATCAAGAATATTTAAGAGACGCATAATTACAATGGGATATGATTGGGCAGAGTATACAGAGCTTACCTAGGTATTGTAATTTCATAGGGAAAGGAAATAGCACCCTCTAGATTTGGTATTGGCGGAACATGATCCTTCTTCTCGTTGACGAATTTAATTATTTGAAATAAAACCTCACGAAGCGATACTTCAAGTGCTGCACTTCGAGCATTTCTATCCTCCAATGTTCCATCTACTCATGAGAAATATGGACGAAAGTGACAAATAAAGAGTGAGGGTGCCAGAAGGAACTACTTGCACAGTACAAGTGAAATATGAAAGAATTTAGTTAATCGAACAAAGAAAGAAACTGCACCTCCTGGATCAACAAATTTAGAATGATGAGATTTGCTAGAATGTGATTTCAAATGCTGGGCTACATTCAGATTAATATACCATTGCTCCCAATACAAACGTTCAATCCTGTTACTGAACCAAGACGCCTGTTTGTTTTTAACCTCGTAGAAAGATAAGCATATCTGCATCATCAAATTCAGAGCCCTATAAGAAAACTTAATTACAATTAAAGATGCCTGTTTATTTTTAACCTCATAGAAAGACAAGCATATCTGCATCATCAAATTCAGAGCCCTATAAGAAAACTTAATTACATTTAAAGCAACTTCCTTGCCTTATATGCCTGTTTATTTTACATCAACATTTCAAAAAGCATATCCATAAATACATATCATAAGATTGAAACAAATTGCTTCGAACAATGAATAAAACCAATAACAGAATACTCCAATCCTTTCATTAAAGCCATTGGACTGTTAACATGACTAAATCGTCCTAGGTGATTTTTCACATATCCACAACAGTTTTTATTTGGTTTGCACTTGAGTTATGTAAAAATTCTCCTTTATATTTGATAGGCAAATCATTATCACAAGCAATTTGTTCATCCATCTTGAATCTTATGTGTGATCTTCTTCAAACATGGATAAAGTGATACCATAATTATACAACTTGCTGTATGATTTTATACTTAAATTTCACCTTTAAAGACAACAATACATCATCATTACAATCAACATCCAACCAAGCAGAACGATCATTCACAGTAAATGATATAAAAAACGAAGTCCAAAATGATGCATTTAGACAAAATAAATAGATCATGGTTTAAGAAAAGATTTTTTTTTTTTGTTTTCATTTCCAATCTAGAACTGACACCAAATTCAACCCTAACTATGTGAACACGGCGGCTCCCAAGAGTAAAAATCCACAAGCAAATATCTAACCTGACTCTTTTTGTTTGGATGTTTCTCCACCCAGCAAATAAACTGCTCAATTTTCTCTTCTATTTTGTTTTCAACCTCCACCTCTCCACATTGCACCTACACAACAAAAAACTTAGCACAATTTACCAAAAAACTGGAAATTGAAATGTTATTGTGAAAAATATAAACTTTGTACCACCTTATGATCAAAGGCGTGTCTGGTATCTGTGTTCGACACCGACAAATGTGATTACATTCAATTATTTCATTTTTTCCAAATTACTAGCAGTGTCGCTATAGTGTTGTGTCAGTACTTCATAGAAAATAAACACAATTTAATAATACTTTCTATATGAAACACATCCATGATTATGATCACTGAAAGAGACACGTATACGGATAATAATTAATAATTTGTTAAATGACATAATTCAATTCAATGTAATCACATGCATTGACACGTGACACCAGACACGTTTTCGATCAAAAGTGTCACTGCTGCAAACAGAGATTATGATAAGAATAAAAATTGAAATAAAAAACGTACATAGGTAACATCAAAGAGTTCCAAGTCTACATCTTTTGGACGCACAAGACCTAACGCCCGATGAAAAATAATGGTGTGCAATATACCTGCAAAATCATCACTCAAACTAATCAATTCATCTTCATAATTCAAAAATCAAACAACAACAAAAACAATGAGTTGCGGAATTACTTACATCGGAGAATTTCTCGAATTTCAAAGTGTTCGAGTTCCTGCAAAATAGACAAGAAATGATTAAGAAGGGGAGGTGCGAATAGTCGAAAAAGGGGGTGAGAGTAGAAGAAAGAAGAAGGTTTACGAGTTCTTTGAGGTGGCAAACTTCGCAGTTCATAATTTGGATGAAACCCTAGATTGATTGGGGAAGAGGAAGAGTGATCGTGTGGATCGGAGAAGAGAGGAATAGCGTGCGTGTGAAGGGTTTAGAAGAATTCGACTTTTCAATAACGATAATGAAAAGTAAACCGCGAGTGTTTCTAATAATCATGGTTGCACCTCATAAAATTATTCTTCCATAAAATTAATTTTCAAAAAACATCTTCATTTTTTCTTAGTTACACCCTAAAATTCCTCTTTAATTTAAGTAGGTCATGTAAACTTAGTTTCAGTAAGTCATGTAAACTGAGTTTAAGTGTACATACTTAAACTCCGTTTAAGTAGATCGTGTAAACCGAGTTTAAGTGTACATTTAAAAGTTCAACCTTGTTCAATAATTCTACGTAATCTCAGTTTAAGTATGTACATGTAAACTTATTTTAAGTAGGTCATGTAAACTAAGTTTAAGTCTACATACTTAAACTCAGTTTAAGTAGGTCATGTAAAGTGAGTTTAAGTGCACATCTAAAAGTTCAACCTTGTTCAATGATTATACGTAATATCAGTTTAAGTATGTACATGTAAACTTAGTTTAAATAGGTCATGTAAACTGAGTTTAAGTGTACATACTTAAACTCAGTTTAAGTACGTTATGTAAACTAAGTTTAAGTAGATTATGTAAACTAAGTTTACATGAACCTACTTAAACTAAATTTAAGTTAACCTCAACAATGTAAAACTGAAACTGTCGTACAGCTGCAGTTGAACAAGAAAAAAAATTGAAACCAGCGTTATTGAAAAAGAAAAAAAAATTCACTTATTTATATGCAATTGAGTATGAATGAAAGATGTTTTGACTCACTATTTGATCTTCCATAGAGATTAATTGAACATCAAAATTGTTTGATCGTTGGTGGGTGAAAGAGAGTGGAATTTTAGAGTGACAATGAATGAAGTCAAGATTTTAAGAAAATTTATATAAAAGGACAATTTTGGTATTATCAAAAACTTTTTAAAAAACCTGGGTGTAACCAGAAATATATAGGGTGTGAATAGAAAAACTCATACATTTAACTCCGTCAAATTTTAACGCCAACTAACCCTTCCAAATTGCAATATTCCAGTACCGCCTCGAACGTATTGGATACGTCCAAAACTTGCCGTATCACAATAAACAAGCTCAACCCAACAACTTGCACCGAATCATATGTCATAATGACACGCGTCACAATTTTACTCGTTAAACTATCGACCCGTTTTCCTATATAACGACCTCATCTCACCCTTATCAACACAATTCTAAATCTCAATTCTCTTCAATCAAATCTTAATTCTTCTCTCCTCTGTGACCTAACTTCTCTTCAAGGGAATTTCCATCTCTCTGAATTTTCTCCAATCGATTTTGTGTTCGTTCATAAGATTGTTGATCTGTTTGAATTCGATGTTGTAGGTTTTGCATAGCTTGTTTAAACTCATGATTCCTGAACACAATCGTTGTATGAACGAATCTAATAGTTTCTTCTGATATATTTGTTAAACGTTGTTTTTAATATGTTGTATTTGATTCAATTCAATCAAACTTTTGGCTTTACATGAACTTGTTCATCACAAAATTCTTCAGATCCATAGGCAAAACGTTGGTTTTTATTTGTAATATATGATTTAATTCAATTTCTGGTGATAGATTCCGGGTTATCTGTTCATATTGTATCGATCTGTTGAATTAGGTTCTGATTCAAGTTTGATGTATCGATCTAATTCATGTTAGGATGTATGATTTTACAGATGCAAATCTTCGTGAAAACCCTCACTGGAAAGACCATCACTCTCGAGGTTGAGAGTTCCGACACCATCGACAACGTTAAGGCTAAGATCCAGGACAAGGAAGGAATTCCCCCGGACCAGCAACGTCTCATCTGAAGTAGATAAAATAGTCACAAGGAAGGGGGGGGGGGGGGGGGGGGGGGTTTGAATTGTGACCCTTTAAAAATTACACCTGTAACTTAAAATTGATTCTCAAGTTGAAACTTGGAATGGTTAAGTTAAAAGCAGACTTCAGAACGTTCTGATGTCTGAGTGCAAAACAGTTTAATAAAGTAAATGTGTTTGTGTGTGTTGTGTATGCAGTAAGTAAAGAGTATAAGGAAGAGAGAATCAACACACAGAGAATTTATAGTGGTTCCCCCAATGTGGGTTAGTCCACTCCTCACAATCTTGTGAGAGTTTCCACTATGATGCTTGAGATAACCTCTCAAATCCTGCACCTTACAATCTTTGTTCACCTGAACAATTACAATTCTGTATTCTCTAAGCCTCAGCTCTTGCACCTTGTTGCTAAGTTAACCACTTAGACTTTTACAACCTTTGCTCAAACTAACACTTTAGTACCCCTAAAGCTAGATGGGACTTTGTTACAATTTGTATGGAGGTTGAATGTTTGTGAAACAAACAGATAAGGAAGAAGAAGAAGTTATCTTTAAGATAATAGAGAGTATTGATTCGCACTAAGTAAATGAAAGCCTTAGAGATTGATCAATTTCAGTTTGCAAGAGCTTCAAACAAAATCAAGTTGTTTTCTTGTATGCTTTGCAATGGTGCAAGTAATGTTGAGCCTTTGATCTCTATTTATAGAGTCTTTTGGCTCATATAGCCGTTGTAAGGTAACCAATGGTGTTATGCCACATGTCTTGGGCCCCACAAGCTTTTACTTGAAAATCTGGGTGAACATTCTGAACATCAGAATATTGTTGTGTTCCCAGGATGAACATCAGAATGTTGTTGTGATATTCATCAGAATGTTTGATATTCATGATGTTCTTCATCTGGGTTCATCAAGGATGAAAGTCTGATGAGTTTCTGGGTCAATCCAATACGTGACATGAGATTTGTTCAAGTTTTATCCCTCAAAAGTTACTTCTCCATATGCATCAAAAGTTGCTTGAAAAAGTAGGATAAAGTTGATTCAAATCTGTCTTGGATTTGGTGCAGGAGAGAGAGGATAGTGGATCTGCAATCTTCAGGCCCATGCTTCAAGGAGATTTGCTTGATTCATATAAGAGTACACGTTATCTCTGATGCAAGATCTCCTTCTGCTAGCTTTTCCATCTTTCCACTAATTACACTGTTCATGGCTGGAAGCATGTGCAGAAGTGAACATTCTGATCTCAGAATGTTCCATTTGTTCTTACTTTAGGTTGATTTGTAAGACTTAACTTTTAATGTAATCAAACCTAATAGTAAGATACAACTTAAGTGCAGTGAATGCATCATCTAGGACAATATTCTCTTTGGAATATTCCTAGTACTTTAATGTTCATAGTCTTGGATGAACATTAAAGATCCTTTTGACATAGTTCCTTGTCCATGCCTTTACTTGTTGATAGATCCATGCAGATGTACTTTTCTGGACCTTTTATTCATGTCAAGTGTACTTGCATGCTCTTCATGTTCTTGATGAATCTGGGTTGCTTATGAACAACCTTTTGAACTATCATCAGAACGTTCTGATCAACATTCTGAACTAACTTTCTGAACTTCAGAATTAGTTCATGGATTCAATGTCCTTTGATTTTATGCATCTTGGTATGATTCAAACTTTGTTCATGTCTTAGTGAAAACACTCAAGAGCACAAGTTAAATACCAAGGAATTAATCAAAGTCCATTTGATCCTTAATCATTAAAGTTTATTATCTTTAAAATTAATTAGGGATTTTGCCTCAACATCATCTTCGCCGGAAAGCAACTCGAGGACGGTCGTACCCTAGCTGACTACAACATCCAGAAGGAAAGCACCCTTCACCTTGTCCTCTGTCTACGTGGTGGCATGCAGATCTTCGTTAAGACCCTCACCGGCAAGACCACCACCCTTGAGGTCGAAAGCTCCGACACCATCGACAACGTCAAAGCCAAGATCCAGGATAAGGAAGGAATTCCCCTGGACCAGCAGAGGTTGATCTTCGCCGGAAAGCAGCTCGAGGACGGCCGCACCCTTGCTGATTACAACATCCAGAAGGAGTCTACCCTTCATCTTGTCCTCCGTCTACGTGGTGGTATGCAGATCTTTATCAAGACCCTTACCGGAAAGACCATCCCCCTTGAGGTGTAAAGCTCTGACACCATTGACAATGTCAAGGCCAAGATCCAGGACAAGGAAGGAATTCACATAGACCAGCAGAGGCTTATCTTCGCCGGAAAGCAGTTGGAAGACGAAAGAACCCTAGCTGATTACAACATTCAGAAGGAAAGCACTCTTCACCTTGTGTTACAATCTCCCCCTATAAATACACCTCTAAACTTCCTCATTTCCTCACACCAACTCACATTCTCACTCTCCTCCTGACTTTCTCCTCCTCACTCTCTCCCCTCATGAATCTTCCTCCTTTCCTTCTTTTTTTCCTTCTTTATTTTGGTGTAAAAAAAGAAAGAATAATAAGTAGTGGGAATGCTGAGGAAAAGATAAGTAGTGAGCAGCTTTCATGGAAAAAGAATCAAATTTGGTAAAACTAAATGTGCAGATAGGTTTTCTGGTGGTTTTCTTTTAGTTTTACCCCCAAGGAGGTCGGTTTTCTAGTGGTTTTCTTTTAGTTTTACACAAGGGAGATAGGTTTTATGGTGGTTTTTATTTTTTCGCAGATTTAGTTTTACCCCATTGTAAATGTAATAAGAATTATATTAATAAAATGATATTTTATATCTATTATTTTTGTTACTTGTTGCATTTATTTTATGATTGATTGCGCGCGTACTGAATTAAAAATTCGAGTAAAGTCAATAAATAAATTAGAATAAATTTAGCGTGAATTCAAATAAAAATTGCGACAGCGTGAATTCAAATAAAAAGTCTAATTAAGGTTTCGTTACATTACATAAACGACATGTATGTCAACAATAACATTACATTACATGCACCTTCCAACTACAACAATTGTCTTGCCCCTGAATGGTGCAAATTTAAACTTGCTAAGCAGCGGGACTTGTAACGCCCTAGTTGTTTATTTAATTATTTTATTATGTGGAGTATATATATATATATATATATATATATATATACATATTTATATGAGGTTGGTGATTTATGTGGAGAATATGCATATCTTAATAATATACAAGTGAGCTACATTTTTTGGCATCCTAATCCAAGGTGTCAATCTCTCAACCCCCTAATGCCAAATCAGCAAAATGTTCAAGTACAAAAAATGATCAAAATTAGCAATGTGGATCAGAAAACTACATTTGAAATTAAAAATTCTCATTTTTATTCATTTTGATTATATAAATTTTGAATTGCTGGATTTCCAGCCATCAAACCTCATTTTCGGACCACATATTAAGTAACAAACAAAACAAATTAAAACCCAGGCCCAGTTGGTAGTCCAGCCCAATACTCAACCCTCTTCTCCTTTTCAGAGACATTAATTGCTTAACCTAAAAAGAGTGATGCTTTTCCTGGTCTGCCGCTGGAGATTTCAAACAAGAACACCAAAATGATAAAGCAAATCAGCTATGGTACAAAACCCTTAATCACCATATCAGATTAAACCAGAACTTCTTTCCTCTTTGATTGTTAAATTACAACCACCAGTCACCGTCGATGGCGTCACAAACACCACAGTTTCCATACAAAGGGTTGCAAATCAACGTGTTTCAGTCTACAAAGTGGACGAATCTTTGCGATTTTCGAATTGGTGGAGGTGCTGTGAGGATAAGATCAAGGTTAATTTCATCTCACAAGGTAAAAATAATTCACTGTTTAATTCGAAATTTTCCCTCCACATTGAACCCTAAAATTTAATCTTTTTTAATCCAAACTCAAACCCTAGCAATCACCTATAAAAGAGGTGTTTTGGGTGAAGGAAAAGTCACCCCAGAATTTCTTTGTGTTGACATTGCAATTCTTTGCTCCCCTCTTTTAGTTTACAATCTTGCATTTACATTTTAACTGTTTGAAAAAAAAAAAAATCAAAAACATACATTTCTCATTCAAGAAAAAAAAAAAAAAGATGTCTAACACATCTGATTTTTCAGCAATTTCTGAGATTTGCACTGAAAAAACTTTTTGGAACTTGAAGGGTAAAATCATTAGGCTTTGGCAAGTGTCTGATTTCAATGGAAATAGGATGCCTTTTTCCATTGAAATGGTCATTCTTGATGAGGCTGGTGATAGGATACATGCCTCACTCAAGAAGACTCTGATTTACAAGTTTAGGAATGATCTCTTTGAAGGAAAATGCTTTAGTTTTGAAAATATGGGTGTTGCCAACAATGGTGGTGGTTATAGAACCACTAAGCACACCTACAAGTTGAACTTTCAGTTTAGTTCAAAGGTTAAATACCTCCCTGCCCTTACAATCACTAAGTCACCTTATCAGTTGGTTCCAATCTCTGAAGTTATTGGAGGAACCTATGACACTGATTACTTAGTTGGTAGTTTTCTATTTCCCTTTCGATTTTTTTTGTTATTTTTCAATAGTCCAATAGTTTTTATTGTTAATAGTTGTCTATTTAACTCTGTATTATTTTTACAATTGTTTTAGACATCATTGGTGTCTTGACTGGTGTTGGAAGTGAGAGGGAACTTGAGAGGAATGGAAATATGACAAAGCTCAATGTCATTGAACTTGAGGCTGGAGGGTAAGACAATGTTTTTTTCAACTGCTTGATTTCTTTCTTTATTAGTTTATACATTATTGGTTCTTATTTAATCTGATTATGTTTGAAACAGGTTCAAGATCCAATGTACTTTGTTTGGAAGTTATGTAGATGATCTCAACAGCTTTATAGCAAGTGGAGATATCCCAAATGCGATTGTGATCATCCAACTTGCCAAAGCAAAAAGCTTCCAAGGTTAGGACTATTCATAACTTGCTACCCTCTTATATTGTGTCCTTTCTTTACTTTGTGAAAAGTCTACTTAATTAATTCCTATATATTCCTTTAGATAAAATACATGTTCAGAACTGTATTGGTTGCACCAAAGTTATTTTCAAGCCTACATGTGATGCTGCTGTTAGCATGAGGAATAGGTATAACTTTAGTATTTTGTAATCTATTTGGGATTTCATGTAAAACTGAAATGTAGTAGTTTGTTTGACATTTATTTTTAAGTTTTTTTAGGCTGAGTGAGACTGTTGATACCCCATCCCCACTTGGTTTAACCCAGCTGCAACCAGAAGCAAAACTTGACCCTAGAGAAGAGTTTTTGTATGGAACACCCAGGAACACTATGCAGGGGCTCAAAGATGCTACCACAGTGAGTGTTGTGCTTTTTTTTTTTTATTGTTAATAGGCACAATTTTACCATTAAATCATGATTACTTACTTTGTGCTTATTTATATGACAGAATGAAGTTTATGTTGTGCTTGGAACCATTAAGAGAATAGTTAATAGGGAAAATTTTTGGTATACTGCATGTATATGCTCTAAGGCTGTCATCCCTGATTCTCAAATGTTCTATTGTGAGAAGTGTGATAGGCATGTGAAGAAAGTATTCTCTAGGTGATCTACTTTACTCTATAACTCTTAGTTAAAGTTTATGTGTTTGACCCAAGACCTTATACACACTATAAATTAACTGAATGTTTTATAACTGTACTAGGTACTGTTTGAGGGTGAGAGCAATTGATCATACAGATTGTGCTACCTTAGTAATTTTTGACAAAGAAGCAACTGCACTTTTTAACAAGAGCTGTGTTGACATGCTAGCTGAACATGGAGTGGTAAGTCATTGGATGAATAGAGTGTTTCTTTGTATTTTTATGACCAGCACACTTAAAGGATTCACTGATACATGAGTTTTGAATGTATAGGCTGTTTCTGAAGGTCATCTACCACCTGAAATTGCTGGAATCATTGGCAAAACTTTCCTCTTCAAGGTAGAGACCAAAGTTGATCAAAACCCCAGATTTGAGCAATCATTCAGGGTGAGGAAGATTTGTGCCATGCCGGATGTTATCAATGAGTTCAAGAAGAAATGGGGTGAAGAAGAAGCTGCCTTCTTCAAAAACGCCATGGTATGAATACTTTGCTGTTATATATTGGACATAGATAGCATTTTGGTGGTTTTAAAACATTTATGTTTTTTTAACCTTAAGAGTAATGGTGGCCATGCTAATATTATGTAGGAAGCATCTTCCTTAAGTGTTTTGTTGGACAAGGGGAAAGCTCCCATGATTGCTGGCTCTTCTGATGTGTTGAATCAAGTATGGAGTAGTATAATGTAGTTGTGTTTATTGTTTGAGTGTTGTCTATTTTTCTCTTCAATATGGTGAGTAAAACTTACTTAAAATATTGTGATATTATTTTGTAGGATGATTTTTCATTGACTGAACCTGTTGAGAAGTGCAAGGAAATGCTGTTGGGGGAGGGTTCTGGCATTGTCACACAGGTCAGAAGAACACTATGTAAATCTGAGGCCCTAATTAGATTTATGGAGTCTAGAATTTTAAAACTCATAATTTTGAAATCTTTGCAGGATCTTCTGCCTAAGTTTGCAGTTGCAGATTGTGAGTTTGATGTGGTTGAGATAAGTCAGAAAGGTTCTGCTGCATCTAGCAAGAGGGGATCTCCCACTACGGATGATGATGAGATGAACATGTCTCTCAAGATGTTGAGGAAAACTATCAAGATTGAAAAGCCTTAAAATGCACCTATTGGGATTCTATTTAATTATGTCTTTAATTAATGAACTTATTTACTATTATAAATGTCAGTCTCATATGAGCTCAATTTGTATAATTTGTTTTGAGAACTGTAATATTTTGGTGCTAAGTTTATGACTGATTTGTTGTTTATCAGTTTATTTTGCTACCTTATCAGATCTGTAATATGTTGATCTGAGCACATTATTAAGTAATCTAATTTCATTATGTTAAGATTTTGTGTTTGTTCTGATATATTCAAGTGAGATATTTTGTGTTTTTTTTAACTGTCCTGTGTATGTCAACTAAACAAGGTAATCATGTCTCATTTACAGTTTTTTTTTTTTTGATATCATTAATTGAGATTAATACTGCTTATATTAAACTTATAGCAAAATGCAAATAACTTACAATTTATGTTTTTTTCCACAGGTTTTATTGGTTGCGTGTATGATTGGATGCAAAGAGAGATATCTGGATGGAATGAAGACAGAAACTTGAAGTGTGAAAAGGGTGTCCTAAGGAAAGCGATTGCCTATAATAACACAATATTCAGCTTAATTAGTTTTAATGATGTATTTATATGAAAGTCAAAATGTATACATTACTATGTTTAGTAGGATTTAGTAGTATTAATAAGAATGTCTCTTTGTGATGTATAAACTTAATTTTACTGCTTCAATATTATTCATTACCATTCAATTCTATTCTGAATTCTGATGTAAACTTAATTATATTTATTAACTGTTAATGAAAAGATATATTTTGACTAATGGAAATATGTATTGACTGTTAATATTTATTGACTGTTGTTGTTGTTCTGTAACAAGTAGTATATAATGGTTTGGCAATAGTTATAGATGAAATTTTTGAGTCTCATCACCATTAAAATTTTGGATCATATTTTATTCATTATACTCATCTTAATTTTTTGGGGGATCATATTTTAATTTGATTCTATTGACTCTATGTCATGGAAAATAAAGCACACACCTGCTATACCTTTTTATAAAAGGGCTTACACATTGATATATGTAATTTGTCCTCTAATGCAAAATTCCTAATGTCCCCACTTTATGAAAATGATATTGCAAGCTTTATTCCAAATTAATTTATGCATAAAGCCAAGTCAGATGTCCTATTTTTCTAATTTGGTGTAAATATGGGAATCAAGACTTATATGATTAAGACACAAGATAGTTTGCCTTTCCCCATATTTTGTAATGTTGTGGGTATTCCTACACGCATGACATGCACTTTCCCTTAGTTTCTTTTTCCTTAGAGATTTCAACAACAGACTACCATCATGTGAAACTAAATTAATTGCAGCCAAAGTAATCTTCCTGAAGCCAACCAACAATGGATCCACAAGATGCAAAAATGGCCAGATTGAAGAGAAAACATGCTAAGTTGAATAGAGGAAGCAATGAAAAGCAAAGGGATAAAGGTACTTAATATTATGTAGAACATATCATTAGCTTAAACTATATTTTTTATGTAATTGCTTATACATTAGTTGTAGTTCTTACAATTCATTCTATAAAGATCACAAAGTTTGTTCAAATATTATGCAGAGAATGAAGATCTAGATTTTGCTTTAAGATATAGGAAGAGAAAGAGTTGTACTGAGTCATCAAGGATTCCCTTTTCACATCTTACTACTGGTGATAGTCTAACTTTGTTAACCAACAACATCAGTTAATTTTTTTTGTTAATTTATTAATAATTTTTTTAGTATTAAATAATTTATCACTTATACAATATTGAACATTATATTACAATATAGATTCAAATAAATCATGCTTGACGTCGAGGAATATCAATGGATTAAATTCAAGCGATGTTAGGCTGTTCCAATCACCAACCCTTCCTTCTCAAACATCATTTGCATCAGGTTAGAACATTTTCAGTATAGTAATGGTATTCTAATTAAGTATTCCGTAGATCCAATGTTTAGTTTCACAATATCAATAAATTTACGACTTTTTCGACAGGTGCATCAACATTAACTAACCCTACAGTGAGCAATATATCAAGGGAAGGTTCCTCTAAAGTGGGAGGAAAGAATAGGACTCCATTATCAACAATTTCCAACGGTGTGTCGGTACAGTCCTCAAGTATGTCAAATATTCTAAAGTTGTTCGATTCCTTTGTACATTAATTTTCACCGAAAGTGTTAAATAAGAATAATTATTAATTCAGCCCATTATATGTTTCCATTGACCTCACATGTGAATTAGCAGATGTGGCATCACAAGTAACAAACACCGTTAAGAAGGCACAAAAGACCAGAATTGGAAGGAAAAGGAAATACAATCAACTTCCTGTGGCACATTTGGATTTCGATTCGTTGCTCCAAGATGTCGTCCCAAGAGAGCAGACATCATTCGGAGGTGAGGTTTTATTAAGTTTCCCTACATAATACACTTTAATAGATAGCTACAACTTCTTAGATTTCATCGAAATTTTTAACAGGGGTCAATCAAAACATTCGAAATTTGGATGAATTTAGAGCTTCTATCTACGTTGATGCTGAGATCACAGGTTTACATAATAATCCTATACTATTTAGTTCAGTATATAGTTCATTTGTACGTACTGTTGGCCTAATCTATCATTTGTAATGCACATGGATATATGACCTATAATTATTGTTCACACTTTCGACAGGATGCTTGGATTTGGGCTATCCAGAAATCCAGTGTAAATGGTGCAAGGCTCAAGTTTGGATAGAGGAAAGGGCAGAAAAGTCTAGACCACCGAATGATAGCACTGAGTTCTCCATCTGTTGTCAAAAAGGGTTTGTTGATATTCCTCTCTTAGAAGAAACACCTAAACTGTTGGTATCACTGCTCAATGGGACTGAACCTAGAAGTAAGCACTACCAACAGAATATAAGGGCGTACAACAGTATGTTTGCATTTACATCACTAGGAGGCAAGGTTTTTTCTAAGTTAAACAATGGAAATGGTCCGCCGCAATTCATATTGAGTGGACAAAATTACCATAGAATTGGTAGTCTCTTGCCTGAGCCCGGTACTACTCCAAAGTTTGCGCAGTTATACATATATGACACCCAAAATGAAGTCCAAAATAGAACAAGGGTTTTTGAGTAAGTATTTATTTTTGTTTCCTATTTAGATAACATTAATAAAGACTGTGTAAAATTTATTATAAATGGTAACATTATTAATTTACTCATTTTCGCACTACTTCCAGGAGTGAAGGTGGTGAGGGAGGTTTTGATCTTTCATTAGTGGAGGATCTTAAACAAATGTTGGATCAATGTAACCCTCTATGCAAATCCTTTAGAAAGATTCGTGACTTGGTTGACAAAGGATCACCTCCAAAGATGGCTTTAAGGTTGTTTCGCAAGAGGAAAAAAGATTCAAGGATGCATAATTTACCAACTGTGGATGAAGTTGCAGGATTGATAGTCGGTGATTATGATCTATCCGAACAAGGAAGAGATATTATAGTTGATGATGTGAGCAAAGGTTTAAGAAGGTTACATGAGACACATCCACTATACATGCCACTTCAGTATCCCTTAGTATTTCCTCGCGGTGAAAATGGTTACGAGGAGGACATCCCTTATAGAGAGTGGGAAGATGAAGAAAAGAATAGAGGATCAAAGGAAAGAGTTGCTATTCGGGAATTTATAGCCTTTAGGATTCAAGAAAGGGAGTGTGAATTTGGAAACATTATGTACAGTAGAAGACTTCTCCAACAGTTTTCTGTTGATTGTTACACAATGATTGAAGCACAGAGGCTTTCTTTCATAAGAAACAATCAAGGGAACATTCGATCAGATCTTTTGAACGGACTACAAGAAGCAGTTGAAAGTGGAGATACAGACCCCCGTAATGCTGGACAGCGTGTTATCCTGCCAGATTCTTTCACAGGTTCACCAAGGTATATGTTTAATAATTGCCAAGATGCCATGGCAATTTGTAAGAGATTTGGATACCCGGATCTCTTCATTACATTTACGTGCAACTCAAGTTGGAGTGAAATTAAGAATTTTGTTGGAGAAAAGGGTCTTAGTGTTTCAGACAGGCCAGATATTATTTCCCGAGTGTTTAAGATGAAACTTGATCAGATGATGACTGACTTCAAAAAAAATGAAATGTTTGGGAAAGTAACTGCAGGTACATTTTTGGTTTGCTTTGTATAATGTAGAAAATTTTATAATTAGTGTGGGTATTTTAATTGAATCAATGACATATTTTGAACTTAATCCACTTATATATATTTTTTCCAGGGATGTACACTGTTGAGTTTCAAAAGAGGGGGCTTCCACATGCACACATTTTGTTGTGGTTAGAAGGGTCAAACAAAATCCA
The DNA here is from genome assembly GCF_003473485.1 of Medicago truncatula. Classification (NCBI taxonomy): domain Eukaryota; kingdom Viridiplantae; phylum Streptophyta; class Magnoliopsida; order Fabales; family Fabaceae; genus Medicago; species Medicago truncatula. Next base: position 36,256,409 of record NC_053049.1, read on the forward strand.
CACGACTAAGGACATCGACAAGGTCATATCAGCGGAAATACCACACCCAGACTTATACCCAAAGTTGCATTTGGCCGTTTCTACATTTATGATGCATGGTCCATGTGGAAAGGCAAATTCAGGTTCACCTTGCATGAAAGGACCAAGATGCTCCAAATACTTCCCAAAGAAGTTTTTGTCCTCAACCACCATAGATGAGGATGGCTTTCCTGTGTATAAAAGAGTGGACAGTGGTTTGTCCGTCATGAAGAATGGAGTTCCTTTGGATAATAGGTATGTTGTCCCGTATAATCCAACACTATTGATGCGATACCAAGGTCATGTTAACACAGAATATTGCAACAAATCAAATGCAATTAAGTATTTGTTCAAGTATGTGAACAAAGGTCCCGATAGAGCAAACCTACAGATAAAAAACAAATCGGGCGACAAAGAAGATCCAGCACAGTTAGATGAAATCAAGAGGTATTATGATTGTCGTTATGTATCCCCATGTGAAGCTACATGGAGAATTTTCATGTTCGATATTCATCAAAAATGGCCTCCTGTCATGAGATTATCTTTGCATTTGGAAGGTCAGCAAAGTGTTAGGTTCAAGGAAACACAAAACCTTAACAAAGTGGTTGACTATCATCAATCAGTACCAACAATGTTTCTTGCTTGGTTTGCTGCAAATCAGTTGTATGCAGATGGAAGGGATTTGACATATGCGGAATACCCTTCAAAATTCACTTACTTTCCAACAAAAAGGGTATGGCATCCCAGGAAAAATGGTTTTCAAATTGGTAGGCTCTCATACATTCCAGTCGGTTCAGGTGAACTGTATTATATGCGCATCTTATTGACGATCCAGAAGGGTTGCATGGGGTATGATTGTATCAAAACTGTCAACGGTAAGCTTTATGATACGTTCCAAGACGCCTGTTATGCTATTGGTTTGTTGTCGGATGACAAAGAATTCATTGATGGAATTTTAGAAGCATATAGAACAGAGAGTGGGCATATGCTTCGGGTTTTGTTTGTCAGACTTTTGAACATGAGCACTATGCACAAGCCTGATAAGGTGTGGGATGCAACTTGGAAAATGTTGGCTGATGGAATTCTATATGCAAGACGAAGGAAGTTGGATATTCCAGGTTTAAACTTAATAATTCTTTTTTTGTCTCAAACTTGATAATTCTATATGCATTTTACACTTAAGTAGAACCTGCTAAATATTCTAACTGTTTTATGCCATCATGTTTTCTTAATTCACATTAAAACCAAAAAATTAGGGTGCACCCACATGTTTTGTGTTATTCTCTTACTAAGTTATGCGTAAACCAGAACAAATAGTAGTAACACCTTATAATACTTATACGTATATCATATTGGAAACGAAGTATATAACACTTACGTAAATTATGGTGGTATTTTATTCTTGGTAACTGATATTGTTGAATTATAATCAAATGACATCCAATGACTTTCGTAATAAATAAATTGTGCAGATCTTCAAATATCTGATTCTGTTTTGAAGAATCTTTGCTTAATTGAGTTAGAGAAGTTGTTGAGATACAATGGAAAGTCTTTGAAGGATTATAAATCTCTACCGTATCCGATTCTCGAAGAGGTTTTAAAGATGGAAAACAGATTCATTGCAGATGAATTGAACTATGACAAAGACAAGCTCCGAGAGCTGCATGAATCACTTCTTGGGAAGTTGACAGATGAGCAGCATAGTGTTTATTCTACTATAATGAAATCGGTTGAGACCCAAGATGGTCAGTTCTACTTTTTGTATGGTTATGGTGGAACTGGGAAGACCTTCATGTGGAAGACTCTATCTGCAGCTCTAAGATCACAAGGGAAAATTGTAATAAATGTTGCATCTAGCGGCATTGCGTCATTATTGTTGCCCGGAGGCAAAACTGCTCACTCTACCTTTTGTATTCCACTGCAAAATAAATGTGAAATCATCTTGCAATATAAAACAACAAGATTTGAGAGCCAAGTTGCTAAGAGAAGCGAGTTTATTTATATGGGATGAGGCTCCTATGATGCATAGATTTTGTTTTGAGGCATTTGATCGTACCATGCGCGATTTGATGAGAGGTGTAGATAAGGAAAACTTGAACAGACCATTTGGAGGTAAAGTTGTCGTATTGGGTGGAGATTTTAGGCAAATATTACCTGTGATTAGACAAGCTAATCGATTTGATATAATGAAGTCCACTATCAACTCTTCTCTTCTTTGGCATAGTTGCAAGGTTTTGAAGCTCACAAGGAACATGAGGTTAGTTGATGATGGTACAAGTCCAAGTGCTAATGAGATTAGAGATTTTGCAAACTGGATTTTGAAAATTGGTAATGGTGAGATGGAAGCTGACGAGGATGGAGAAGGTCGCATAGATATACCCGAAGAACTGTGCATTCCTCCATGTGATAACCCTTTGCAAGAATTGATTGACTTTGTTTATCCTAATATTGTCAACAACATTGACAATCAGCGGATTTTTGAAGAAAAGGCAATTTTGGCTCCAACGCTTGATTGTGTTGAACAGGTTAATGACTATGTTTTGTCCTTGATAGAAGGCGAAGAGAAACATTATCTCAGTTCTGATACACCTTGCAAATCTGATGAGGATTATGATATTCAAGGAGATTGGTGTACCACTGAGTTCCTCAATGATGTCAAATGTTCTGGGATACCGAACCATCGGCTGACATTGAAGGTTGGAGTTCCCATCATGCTTCTAAGAAACATTGATCAAGCAAATGGTTTATGCAATGGAACACGCTTGCAAGTCAACCATCTTGGGAAGAACATTATTACTGCCACTGTTATCACTGGAAAGAGTATAGGACAGAAGGTTTTAATCCCAAGGATGGATTTGGTTCCATCAGATTCAGGGTTTCCATTCAAATTCTCAAGAAGGCAATTCCCCGTTTCTTTATGCTTTGCTATGACAATAAACAAAAGTCAAGGCCAATCATTGTCCAAAGTAGGTTTATACTTACCTCGCCCGGTATTCACACATGGACAGTTGTATGTGGCTGTGTCAAGAGTAACTACTAAGAAAGGTTTGAAAATGTTAATCCTGGATGAAGATGGTATCCCTTGCACATCAACTATCAATGTTGTTTATCCAGAAGTATTTGATAATTTGTAGGTTGAATTGCTACAAGGTATGAATGCATATCTTATACATATGTCAGGTTTCAATCATCATTAGTCACTGCATATAATTTTGAAAGTTGTTTTTTCCTTTTATTTTGCAGCGTTTTTTGATGGAAACATGACGTAGCGAATCATTGTCTTGAAGGGCTTATATTGAGATATATGTTTGCTATTGGGCTATGCAGTTCATTTTTGATGTTTTTTTGAAGTCATTCTATGATTGTAATATGCCAATGAAGTTCTAATTCATAAATTTGTGATGGCAATGGATGTGGTTTAATTTATTAGTTGTTATAGATTAACTATGTATTTTATTTTACAAAAATGACGACGTATGTTATTCATTTTGGTAATGGCTTATCGACATATGCTTTAAGACCCAACTTCGGTCTCTTTTTGCCCGTGCGTTGCACGGGGCAATTACTAGTATTTATATATATGTGTGTTTTTGGTTGATTTATGTGGTATAATATTTTATCATATGATTTATTTAATAATAATTAGAATAAGTATGAAATAATAATTATTTTGGTGTTTGGGGGAATTAATTGGAGTTAGTAGAAATTTTCAGGAGTTAAGTGTAAATAGAAGGGAGTTACATTAAGTGAGAAGTTAATACAGAGAAGTTAGAAAAACAGTTTCACGTAGAACCAGTTTTGGGAGGAAGCAAGAGAGAACTAAGGAAGAACCTAGAGTTGATTATTGCTGTGCATTTCTTTCTGTAATTCTAAGGTAAGGGTGAGGTTTACTTCAAGAATGTAGTTATTAAATTCTGATTTTGTATTTAACAGGTTTTGATGAGGAATTGGGAATTTGGGGTTTTATGATAGAATGATGATTTTGAAGTTGTAAGCATGTTTTTGATGTTAGAATTGGGTTCTGGTTGCATAGAACACTTAATTATGTATCTGTAAACTGATTTGGGGAGTGATTGGAAGGAAAATGGGATTTTTGGAAAAAACCAGTTTTCTGCCCGTATAGAAGTTCATCGCTCGCCTCGCGAGTAGCTGTGCTCGCCATGGCGAGTGAGCAACTTCATAGCTCGCCTCGCGAGCAGTCCAACTCGCCATGGCGAGTAGCCCATAATAAAACTTGATTTTTGAAAAGTTGTTATAAGATGTTTTGGGGATGGTTTAAGGTACCTAGATGATTTTAACGATGAATGGTGAAAGTTTTAAGTTAAAAAGATGAGTAGGGAACTTAGAATTTGGATTTGAGTGAGAAAATGGCAATTTTTTCCCGAGAGCACCTGATTTTCACTCGCCTTGAACTCGCCACGGCGAGCTACTGTTTTTGTGAACTCGCCATGGCGAGCAAATGTGCTCGCGAGGCGAGTTGCACAGTTTCTGAGTGTTGACTTGCTTGCATAATTAGTAGTGGTTGGTGTTGTTGTATTTGAGCATGGTTGTATATAATTATACATTATTTTGGTTGATTGGATTGTTGGATTGATGAATACTGATGATGGTTGAAATGTATGTTATTTATTGAATCATACATATTATTATAGTGGAGTCACATGGAGTTGCATTGCATGGTCAGTTGTATGTAGATATACACAAGTAGGTCCATTGCATATGCATAAAACAGCGGTGAGGGCTTCGGTCCTGGAGTACTAGTTGCTCAACAGCGGTGAGAGCTTCGGTCCTGATGAATGCTTTAACCATTCAAAAGCGGTGAGGGCTTCGGTCCTGTTTGGTACCACATGCATATTGCATTTCATTAAGAAGTCTAAGATGGTGTCTTAGCAGTGGTCATGTCATTTGCATGAGTCTTGGTTGTTGATTTCAGTTATTTTCTGATGGATGATGTTGGTGTTGAATATGCATTTATATATATATTCATTGTGATCATGGTGTATTGTTGATGTGGTTGTTGCTTGTGACTTATACATATATTTGTTTACAAGATAAAGTGTTGTTGATTAGGGTGTTAGATTCAATTGATGATTTTAATATCTATATTTATTGTTGTGAATCTCACCCCTTCTGCTTGAAAATGTTGCCCTTCCTATGGGTAACTTGCAGGTGATCCTGAGTAGTAGGTGGTGGCTCAAAGTCGTATTTAGGGCTCCGATACGTGGGATGGGATTTATCATTTTTATTATTGTTGCTTTTCCTTTCCATGTATCAAATTTTGGAACTTATGGTGTGGAGCCTTTTGTTGTCTTTGAACTATGATGTTGAATTATGTTAAGGCCTTTAATGCCTTAGACTATTGTTGGATGTTCATGAGGTTATGGATTTTGAAAACTATTCCGCTGCTATGTTTTCATAAATAATAAGTTGCTTGATTAAATAGTTTTATTTACTATTTAAGAAATTTTGAAATGACGTGTAGCATGCCCGTTGTGGAACTACTCTGATGTATATTTGCTATTTAATTGCTTTTGGGTAACGGGGTGTTACAGGACTCCAATATTCGATCAGCATCTTGAATGACGGTATTCAAGTGTCAAAAGAATGAGGTGCATTCCTTAACACTTGAATACCAGCATTCAAGAGGCTTATCGAATGTTGGAGTCCTGCCGATTAACAAGTTTGAATTGCCCCATCCAGAGTAAGACAATTGTTGTAGTTGAAATGTGCATTCCAACTACAACAATTGTCTCAATGGAAAAACATGAACGCTGGGCGAAATGCTTGAGTCATGGCCGTTTGGCAAGTTTGAATTACCCCATTTCAGAGGTAAGACAATTGTTGTAGTTGGAATGCACCTTACCCTAACTAATGACGATCTTCTGGCGGAATCAAGTTGTTGATGATATCTTCAGTTGATCTCAGCAACGTTATCCGCATATCGATCCACTGGAACATGTTGTGCTCCCAAAACATGCTCGTCACGTTTTCGTCGTTCTTTAACTCCACCCAAGTGAATGATACTCTCCCCTCGTCGAGCGTTGGACGTTTATAACGAACATATTCCACCCTCCTTGCATCTATGGGATTGACTCCTTGGTTGAATTCATTCAGTTGATCCTTGAGACCTCTTAACGTTACATCAAGGCACCGAACCTTCAACCTATGAGGTTCTCCGCCGTTGAATCCTGCATGAACGTCGATATACTCGACCATTGTTTCAAATCTACACAATAAGAAATTAAACACAATCAATGAAAAACTCATTCCAACATTTTATCAAACACCTAGAGTGCAAATTATACATAAACCCTACAACATAAACATGCAAACATCTAAATAATTAAGCAATATTACTCATTTGCATGTAACATTGGGTCATATCTTGCAAAAAAATAATAATTAAACAAACCCTAAATCTAAAAAAATCTAATCTAAGTGTAAAAAAATCTAACATAGTATCTAAAAATCATAACAATTAAGCACTATAAGTCATTTGCATGTAACATTCTATGATTTCTTGCAAAAAAAATTAAAATTTTAACAAAAGAATAAACCTAAAAAATTCTAGATTAAGTGAAAAAATCTATCATACCAACATAATTTAAGTGAAAGCTTACTTGTTCTTGTTGTTGGAGTGTTGTTTGATTTGAAGTTGAAGGAATTTTGAAGTTGGGTAATTTGAGAGAAAATTGAGATTTGTGTGTGTGTTGTGTTTGAAAATGATGCAGAATGAGGTTATGTCTGACCTAATAACAGCACGTAGCATGACTTAAGTTGCGTTCCTCTTATAACTAGTGCAACTTAAGTCACGCTACGCATGTTAACATGCGCAAGGGCATTTTAGACATTTACTTTAGGAATGAGCGATACTGTTTAAATAATGAGCGGAATTCGTTTTAAAATACTACCTAGTAGTTAGTACATTACAAAGCCTTCAATATAAAACAATTGTATTATCCAATTACTAATATGACGTAAGACAATTGGATTAAAGAATATGTTGGCAAATAGCTCCTGGAAGCGAGCTTTAAGAAAATACAAAAACATAGCCAATACTATCATAACTCATACATAGCCAAAGAACATGCGAGTGGAAATAGAAAGCAAGAAATAACCCCATCATTTTTTTAGAAGAAGAGGAAAACAAGTCTATTTTTTAGAATCAGGGGGGTTGACGATGTTTTTATAAAGCTCATTGAGACAAAAAAAAAATATACGGTGTATCGCTAGTATATTTACTCATAGAGTTATCTCTGATATTACTTTTGATATACTAATATTAATCGAACTAAAAAAAAAAGAAAAGAATAAAACAAGAGATAAATATATTGATCTAAACCAAAACAATTGGGTTCAAATGATTAATAACTTCCACCAAAGATGAATTGTTCAATATTAAACTTAAGGGAAATGCTAACTCACAAAACAAAGATAATTGTTTAAGTGTAGAGGAACCATATAATATACTCATTGACGGTTATGGTTGAGATGAATATACTCCTTTTTGTCTCTTATTATAAGCCTCTTTGACTAATTTCATACATATTAAAAAAATTTAAACCTCCTTGACTAATTTCACACGTATTAAGAAAAGTTGTAAGTGTATTTAATGTGTCAAGTTTATGCGTGAATCTTATTAAATTTTCATATTTAAAGGGCAAGATATTAGTATTAATTATTGACGTGTTTAAGAAAAGATAATAATAATACACTCAGTAACTTGTATAAAGACTTGTATATAGAGACTTATAGTTAAAGGATAGATGGAGTGATTTTCATTTCGATAATACAAAATTAAAACCATATTGGTGAAACGGTGGCATTTAGGGTGGGTAGAAGGAATTCTTTCCCACCATGGAAAAGTAAATATTGACCATTAAATAAAGTAGAGAACATGGTTTTATCATAGACACTCAACACCAAATCTTTTTTCACACTCACCACCAACTGTCTCAACTCTCTTTCTTCCTCTCCTACTCGTGGTCTTCACAGTCACCAATCACCACTAAATCTTATGCTTGCTTGACAACATCTTTCAAAAAATGAGAGAAGAGTATAATAAAGCCGGTACAATAGCAGAACAAGCAATTTCTTCAATTAGAACTGTTTATTCCTTTGCAGGAGAAAGCAAAACCATAGCTGCTTTCTCTAATGCTTTGGAAGGATCAGTGAAATTGGGATTGAAACAAGGCTTAGCTAAAGGCTTAAGCATAGGAAGCAATGGTCTTCTTTTTGCTGTATGGTCTTTGATGGCCTATTATGGTAGCAGAATGGAAATTCTAATTGAAATTTCATGATCGAGAAAAATCATGAAACTAACATAGGAACTCAAAATCTCAAGAGAATTGCGTTCAAGGGTTAAAGAGAAGCACAGTCACCATTAACAAAGCCACTTTTCTTAAATTCTAATTGAAATTTCTTCTATGATGTTATGTTTTAATTTTTATTTATGTTATTTTTTTGACTGTGGAGAGAAACTCATGCCCAAGGAAATTTTTTGTATAATGATTTAGGTTCATCATTTTAATTTTGAAATTTTGCCCTTAAAATTTAGAGAATGGTTTTTGAAAAATCTATTTTTTTTGTCACCAACAATGGTTTGAAGGAGACGAAGAAGAAGAGGAAAAGATTTGGTGTTGAGTGTCTATGATAAAACCATGTTCTCTATTTTATTTAATGGTCAATATTTACTTTCCCATGGTGGGAAAGAATTCCTTCTACCCACCCTAAATGCCACCTGGTGAAACAGGTAGTTATTGTTTGTTTATAATTTTTTTTTTTGAGTAAAGTTACTGTTTGTTTATATAAATAAACAAGAATCAAAGAGAATATTCCTTAAAAACAAAAAAGAATATTATACTAAACGAAAGAAAAAAAATGAGGTTAAAAAGAAATAATTTGACAGCTGTGGGATTTGAACCCACGCCCTTTCGGACCAGAGCCTAAATCTGGCGCCTTAGACCACTCGGCCAAACTGTCTTGTTGTTGAATGATTTCTACAATGAATTATTTATAAGATAACAATATTGATAAGTGTAATACAGAAAACTAAACAACGCCATAAAGTCATCGTCATTCATTCCATGCTTTCCCTTCAGATTAAAATTGTCCCAATGTAATGCTTTCCCTTCAGAACATTTATTTTTAGTGGACCAATTATTTCTGAAATAATTTATTTATTTTTTATAACGATATTGGTATGAAATTTTCACCGCCATTTAACAATTACCAATCTCCTTCAGAAAACATGTGAGACACATTTCTACCAACGGAATGTTTTCCATACACATGAGATATGAATTGAACCTATAACTACATTCTTAAAAAACACAAGTCCCTTACCACTTAGACCAATCCACTGTTAGTATTTCTAAAGCAATTCTAAAAGTAGGTTATTGAATGACATTTTTAAAATGATGTTGGTTTGAGGCCTTGAAGCGTGCCCTTCTCAAAGTTTCACAATCAGTTTTTTCAGCACTAATTTTGGTTGGTTAGTTTGACTTCAATTTATTTTAAATAAATCAATTTGTGTATGCATTTTTTTTGTAGATAAATGAAATGACAAATAATCATTAAAACTTAAACTCATAAGTGGAGGTCGAATTTTAAATCTCGATCATGGTGATTGACCTAACCATTTTGTTAGTTAAGTTAGAGCTTGTGCATTGTATATGAATTTTTTAACGAATAATATATCAACTGCTAGTTTTTTTTTTATGTTTTTATAATTTGACATTTCACATACAATTATCATTGGAAAATGCTAAATAGTACGGAAGGTATGGCTACGAAAATTCACGGACGGTTATTAATTGATGTTGGTCACTTGCGCAACTTTTTTTTTTTCTTTCCATTTTTAAAAGTAAGAGATTTAATTGATAAAAAGAGAGTTTAAAGGTTAGCACTCTTTAACCTTAACATAACACTATTAAAATGAATTCACAATTAAACAAAAGGTGCAACAAATTCAAACGATGTTGACCACCTTTTTATTTGGTTGAATTGCATAACAATGAAGACATAGTGAAATTTTTAAAATTACAAAAACAAAAAAAATCAATAGCAACCGTTCAGATTGCTTATATATTGAGGCGTCTGTGAATTTTCGTGAACTATATAACACTTCTCATTACCATTATATTACATTACATGAGGGGACATTTGAGATTGTGGATAATATATGTAGTTCTTTTTGGTTGCAAAAACTAATGTGCGAATTTTACTTTTAAAAAAATTGTCACAGCTAAAAATTTACAAATAACTTCATATCATCTTTAAAAAATAAAAATAAAAACTTCATATCACTAAAAGTTGGATTTCAATCTTTCAAACAGGATATTCATTTTGAATAATTCACTTAAAAGTTTTTTCTAATATAAAAATAACCCTTATTTATTGTTGAAGAAATTGCACTAACGTCATCTCCCGGAGTAGCCATGACTATAAATTGGCAAGGCTTTTTAGTGCTGGAATAAAATGGAGATTAGATGCTACTATCATTCAAGAAAAAATTATTGCTCATCCAAGAATTTTTTTCACTTACTGAATGATGTAACACATGTGAAGAAACTTTCAAATTTTTGTTTAGTATTAAGAGATTTACTCTGTGTTAGTTAGCTTCCAAGTTTTCAAAGTTAAAAAGACATACTAGAGATGCCTTATAATGAATAACAAGGTGTTGATAGGTCCACATGATGATGCCGGAACTGTCTTTTGCAACTACTCAATGCTTCGATGGTTTTTCAAGCTGATGATCAGATTTTAATGTTAGAAATTTTCTTTGAAGTGGATAGAGAATAATGCTTATAATCCTCTTGGAATTATGCTTTGAATGCGTGTTTCCTTTAACGTCAAAAACTATATATAACATTATTTGACAATGGCTTAAAATTATGTTGTAATTAACATATTGATACTAACACTTGAAGTTGTTGACTTGTGTTGAAACAAGATGAAACTCACTATAGTTTTCTTGTTTACACTTAATCACTTCTGTATTTGGGTTGAAGAAGAAGATTAGAGATGATTGTTTATGAATGGAAATCACACTTTCACTACTTTGGTTATTAATTTGTATTGCCTTATATACACAATTGTTCACATACACACTGTGAATCATAACCACTCTAACTTCCATATAACTGAAAAACTGAAAAATCCTAAAAGACATTGCTTGCACAACAGGCAAAGCTCACTAGTTGACTAGTTTTGTATCAACTCCTAATAAATGTGGTAAGATTATAAGAGGTTAAACTTGTAACCACAAAATACAAAGTTTAAATTCTCTCAAAGACAATTGTAAATTAGTAATTAGTGCAACTTTAATTAATTAAAATGTTTTCCATTTCCCCTTAAAAAAAAAATTCTCCATCCCCAATTTAGAAAAATAATATCGAAACTTTTTTAAACCATGGCAATTCTAATCACCTTGATCTTTATCATAAGTAATAAAGTTTGAATTTCGATTTCACTTACCCCAAAGGTTCATAGGTTGATTTCCCCTTGAAAGTTCCAATAAAGGAACTTCATGGAGAACTTGTTAGAAGAAGACCCGTTAACCGAGTATTGTGTGTCTCAACTAAAATATGCACCAGTTGGAGGCCAAATGAAATACTTCTTTTTCAGCCTTTAAATTCAACATTCATAACTAACAAATTGTAAATAGGAAGTCTACCTTTGAATATCAAGTTTTTCAGAAACTAATAATTCCATAAAGAAAAAACTTCAATTAAGAAACTAATACTTTGAGGATGCAGTAAGAAAGTAAACCTTTTATTACTACTTACTAGCTTTACACATTATCTCCATGTCAAACAGCAGACAGAACAAATCCTTGAGATCTGTAAAATATCACAGATCCACAAAAGTGTTTTTAGGCAATCTCTATGGTTTTCAGGAAGTGAAATTCAACCACTGTTTGTAATCATCTAGTAACAGTCATGCATTGTTTAATGGCATGGAAGTAATAACTTTTTCCATCATAAATTGGAACATGCATTCCATGTGAGAATCTATGCTTGAATATTGATATCCTCTACTACATAGGGTGAAAATTCTAAAATTTCAAAGTAAATACTTTCTTACTCTGCATATATTTCATTTGATTGTTGATGGGTAACATCATCAACTGCAAAGACATGATTATGTTTATCTACCTCTACCCAACTCCATGCTCCACCCTGGAGGTTTTCTTTTAACCCTTTGTTGCATAAGGCTTCTAACTTCAGAAGCTTCGTTCCATAATCCTTTTGTTGTATAGATATGTGCTAGAGTTAAATATGGAGCAGCATTACATGGTTCCATCTTAATGAGCTGAATAGCGGCCTCCCTTCCAAGCTCTACATCTCCATAAATCTTGCAAGCACTCAAGAACGAACTCCAGATTATACAATTTGGATCATAAGGCATTTCCTCCATTAAATCCCTTGCTTTCCTCAGATTTCCATTTCTAGCATAAAGATCAATCAAGCAAGCATATATATCTATATCAGGAGACAAACCATAGTTTGTTATCATTTTGTTGAAATATTCCTCCCCTTTGTCAATAAATCCGGCATGATTACAAGCTGTTAAGACTGCAGTAAAGCAGACATGATCAGGTATTAACTCTTTCTTGGTTAATAAATAATCGAAAAGTTCCAAAGCCTCTAAACCTCTCCCACATTGAGCATAACCCATGATCATGGACGTCCACAACACAGTGTTCTTCTTAGAAGTCTGATCCAACACACATTGAGCCTCATCAATGTCACCCCCCTTTGAGTACATATCAATCAGAGTGCTGGCCACATAGACATTCCTTTCAGAACCCATTTTAATAACTAGAGAGTGCACTTGTCTTCCTTGAAGAAGCATTGCAAGGCTGCTGCAAGCACTTAAAATGGAACTTAAAGTATGATCGGTAGGACTCATATTTTTTTCCCGCATTTCTACAAATAGTTTGAGAGCGTCTTCGCTGTACAGGTTTTGGCAATATCCAGATATCATTGTATTGTATATAACAGTATCCTTCTCACTAGTTTCATTGAATAATAATACAGCATCATCAATCTGTCCCCAATTCGCATAACAATCAACTAATGAGCTGATCACAAAACTGCTAGTATCAAATCCTTGTTTGATGACATGAACATGAAGAGTTGGACAATGTTCAAGGACTCCATTTTGCCCCACACATGCATTAATGACACTAGTCAAGGTAAAACAATTGGGCCTGATTTGAGTTCCTAACATCTCTTTGAACAACAAGAGGGCATCTCTTCCTTGTTTGTTTGCTGAAAATCCAGCAATAAGTGAAGTCCACGACACCTGATCATGTTGTTTCATGGCCCTAAATATCTTGTTTGCATCCACAATGGCAAAACATTTTGCATAGAAATCTACAAGTGCACTACAGAGGAACAAATTATCTTCGTATCCAGATCGAATCATATATGCATGGATTTGTATGCCCAAATGCCAATTCAGGGTTTTTGCACAAGAACTAAGTGCATTACAAAGAACATACTTTGTTGGCTTCTCTATTAGCCCATTCATTCTGCTTAATGACTCTAGTGCTTGGCAGGTACTTGCACTTTTAGAATGCTTTCTAATGTAAACATTTTTACAAGCTTTTCCAAAGAATTTCTGCATCAAACCATCAAAGAAACTTTTAGATTATGCATAATATCATATGCGAAAACCTCAATCTTGTGCAGAATGCAGGGGTTGTGTAACTCTAACATCCAATAATTCTATCATCAAAAGAGTCAGGATACATGCAACCTTATTGGCATGTAAATGAAATGAGATTCCAAAAAACCAACCAATCTCTTCGATGAATACACATTTTAATAACTACATGTCAATAACAGTAAACACATTCAAAAAAAAATCTTCAAGCACATGACGCCAATCAGTCTGTAATGAATCAGAGCATTCATGACTAAGATAACATACATACATACAATACAAACATCAGAAAGATATAGGGGATTATGGATGATCATTATGTGTGTGTGGAGAGAGACCAAAAGGTATAGTGACATGAGAGAACCCCCGTGAACATCTGATATTGAACATGTGGAGAGAGAGAAAGAGAGATCAAAAGGTATAGTGACGTGAGAGAAACCCCGTGAACATCTGATATCGAACAAGGCACGACATGAAGATGGACACAACAAATGCAATGTCTAAAATATAGGACACGGGGACAAGATGCACACACACAAAGATACAAAAGGGTTATAAAGCATATCATTCAAGGTTTAACAAAACAGCTTTGAAATAGTGTGATGCTTACCCAAGCTACCCTTATCATGAATTTGAGGACTTGTAGCTAACAGCCTCTTGCCTTGATTGATTTTTCTGCAAAACACGTCAAAACAGATATCAACCAAATTGTTACTTTAAGAGACACGTATATTTATGCACTCAATGCCCACTGATGTTCAAAGATGGCCGCCACTGTTGCTTCTATGTTATTTCCTTTCACAAAAAAAAATAACACACACGCACACATTGTAACACTTATCATAATGTGCATTTCATGTTTTCAGAATATATTAAATTGAATCAGTATATTTTGATCAATCTTATTGAATGCATCACTCCAAAAAGATTATTTTCGTATAAGCTGCCTGTTTTTGTAAGCTATCTCAATGAACTTATGAAAATAAGCTAAAAACAACTTATGAACAATATCATAAGCTATTTTCATAAGTTCTCCCAAACAATCACAAAAAACTTAGCCACTACATAAGCTCGAATAAGTCAATCCAAACAGGCTCATAGTCCAAAACACCCCACCTCAAAATTTGAAGTTATACTAAGCAGGTAAAAGAAAATTGCATCCCAAAGTTTCCAATATTAAAACTAAAAATGATTACCTTAGCATATTATCAGCTAATAAAATTAAATATAAGAGTACTAAGACCAAATTACTATGCTTTTCATACCCTAATTAAAAAAATAAGTAAAACCCTAATTAAAAAAATAAGTAAAAAAAAGAAAAGAAAAGAAATTGAAGGGTTTAGGTTGAAGGGAACCTGTTTTTCTTGGAAAGGAGCTTGTTCTCGTTGATTTTGCGGCCACCGCCTTCAGTAGTATTGCTTGCACCTTCTTTCCATTTGTCTGGTACTGTCACCTTCGATAATTTTTTCTGACCTAAAACCACGGATTCAAATCACCAAAAAGATCAATTGAATTTTCGAAAGCTAGAAATATGGATGGATTATTGAAGAAAAAGGATGAGAAACTCACACTTTTCGCAGACCATTGCAGTCGATAATGATTCTGATTAGTGATTTGATTGTGAAATTTTCAAATTGAATATCAAGATTTGGATCAAAACCCTTTCCAGCTAATTCGTGTCGTTTTGACCTTTTGTTTACGGGTAACCTCTCTTAAACGACAGACTTCGAGTATGTATGAGATCTATTTTTATTTTATCTTTTTCTAGAGATATTATTTTTTGTTACAAATATAAATATAAATCATTTATTTTTCTTATTGATAAAACATATGAAATCTAATTTATTTATGGTTTACAATTTTAAATACACCTTCATTTTTAATTACACTTTTATTTTTTCAAACACTTTTGATTCCTCGAATTTTACGCATTTAAAAAATTGGTCCTCTATTTCAAAATAACTCAATTTTTGTTCTTTCATCATATTTTTGTAATTTTTTTTTGAAGAACCAACCTTTCCTCTAATTCTATTTTTAAATGATGAAATTGAAGTTTTAAATTGATTATCTTAAAAAAAAAATTGATTATCTTGTAATTTTATGATGGTCGATCACTCTACATCGTAAAATCGTATGTCACGTCATTAAGATATGAAAAATCACTTATTTTAAGTATAAAAATCTTATAAAGGAATCAAAACAAAGTGATTTTTTTTTTAAGGACAAAACAAAGTGATTTTATAATGGAAATAAATTTCATAAATAAATGAAAATAGCGTGACTAAAACCATAATCAAGCTTTAAATCAAATTGATTCACCATTTGGTAGAATGGAAAAATCATGTGGCTCATGCAATTTTGAAGATTAAAATATAATCCGCTCAAGTATATTTTTATACTTGTTTTAAAAAATAATCGTTTTTTAAAAGTTATTTGTAAGTTACATTTAAAGAATTGTAGATAATTTATCTAACGATCAATAAAAATTAATCACAAAAATTAATCACGTGACTAAATTTGTAAGTTAGGTAAAAATTAGTTGTGTATGTCACTTATAAATTTGCTTTTATGGTTAATTTTCATTTGATGTTGGTAATTTGTCCATAAATTTTCAAAGACAACTTAAACTTCACATATGATATTTAAAATAATATATTTAAAGATTTTGTTAACTAGCGTCTCAAAGACATTAGACGTATTGGTTAAGGAATTTAGAAATAGAAATTTTATCTTAAAAATATAAGTTGTTATTTTGATGAAGTAATAAATAATTACACCCTTGTTTAGCTTAGATTTCTATCATCACAAAATGAAGAAATTTGGCTTTTCAATCCAAGTTTGATGGAAGAATAAATTTGTTGTTACATCTAATAAAATTTGTCTCATAATCAAAATTTTCTATTTGTTCCACCAAAATCATTTCTTTACAAGGGTTCCACCAAAATCTAAAGCACACATGCACCTCATATTTTTGTTGATTAATGATGTGTGTGTTTTGTCTGAATATGCACCGCCCTACCAATTACATTTGCATTTTTTTTTTTTTAAGAAACATTTACACATACTTTGTGCCAAAAAAATATTACATATAGTATTTCTTTTTTTTACGCAATACATATACTTTCTGTGAACACCTATTTTGTTGGATTACCTGTTACCATCTTTAGTAAAAAAAAAACTCATTTGGAGGTAAAATTTGTTACCGTTCAACATGTTCATATATAGAGATTTACGCACTCTTCTCAAACCATGTAACTAAATAAATTTGATAATATCCCGGTGAGTTTTGTTCAGTTGGTAGGGACCAATGCATTTTATATGCAGGGGCCGGGGTTCAAACCCCGGACACCCCACTTCTCCACATTTAAAATGTGTGAGCTCCAGCCACTAAGCTATTTGACAAAAAAAAAAAAATTGATACAAAAATAGATATTTAAAAGAAAAATGATATTTCATATATTTTCCCTTGATACATTACTCCCATGGACTCAATGAGCACTCCTCAGGCAAAGTTGGAAAACGTTCAGAATGATTGCAATAGTCATAGATGACAAGGTTTCGTTGAACCCAAGCATAATCCATTTTCTGATCACCTGAAAGAAGCCAAGCATCATACTGATCCCACCAATTTTTTGTTGTGGTTGAAACACATTTAGGAAATGGATCTTCCCATTGACAAGCATCAACACTAAAGTCTTTGTAGGATGACACAAATGGTGCTAATTTCCAATTTGTTTTTTCAAGTCCACCTCTTGTAGCCCAATCATCTGCATTCCATACACTTGAAAACAAGTACATTGGTTTCTAATTTGGGAAGATATTGTTTGGTTTGTCATTGTTCTTGAACACCCTTAATTATTGGAACTCTATCCACAAAAACTTTGATGTCATTTTTTGACTTGGGTTATAAGATTAAGAACACCAATAAGAGTAATATACGATTGAACTTACACTATCTGGTGATTATTCCAGAGAATAGAATAGGTGTGATAGTCCTCAGTGGGATCAAACCAAAGCATATGTCTCATCTCACGATTACCGGTCCAATTCATTCTTGTACACATTTGTTTGAATCAAATATGCTTGTCCTGTTCTGTTTCCCAAAAACTCAAAATCAAGCTCATCTCTTTCTGGCCCTGCACCATTTTCTGTACACATCTGCAACAATCCCCTATTCTTGTTAACACTTCATCAATTGGATTCATAAAAACACAAAAAGGAATTCATCAAAGAATGCACATTTAGTACTAAATTTCAATATTAATGTAATTGTTTACTTACATAATAAGCTGTCACAACACCAGCAGAATCACTACTTCAAAATATTTTTTAAAATTTTTGGTCCTTTAAATATTATCTGTCACTACTTTTGACACTTACTTTGAGCCAAATTATATGTATCACTTAAAATTTTGAATTTTATTTTTTACAGTCATATTTAGTATATTATAGATCTTTCTCTTGTAAAATTTTAGATTGTTTTTAACAAAGAATGAATTAAATATATATTTATTCGGTATGTCCCTAAACTAATTTTTTTTTTTTGCAATGAGGTCATTGAACTATTTTTTTTTTAATTAGGTAATTCAGTTGGTCAACATGTAAAAGAAAGACTTAATTACATAAAAATGATAGTTCATATATCTAATTATAACTTTTTTTTTTCAAATAAATCCTTAAACTAAAAAAAGTTTTTTTTTTAAGGATTTATTTGAAAATCCTCAAACATTTTCGGACCTACATTATAATATATAAAATTATATTAATGTTCATAAATGTATATATAAATAAAGGAGATTGATGAGAGAGATAGAGAAAGAGGGGAGAAAGAGAAGAGAAAGGAGAGAGATGTTGAAAAGAGAGTAAAAGATGAAAAAGATGGTAGAGAGATAGATGAGAGAATATAGGAAAGAGTGAGAAGATAGTTTAGAGAGGAGAGATGGCAAAAAGATGAGAGGGTAAAGAGACGAGATGAAGATACGAGAGAGATGAGAAAAGTAATATTTATTATTCATTTGTCTGTCTTTTTTGTCTATCATCCTCTTAGACGGAGAACGTAATATTAAATTTTATTATATTATAATTTAATTGATTACAACAGTTTAATCCTATTAGTTATTAATTTTATATTATTAAATTTGTGCATTAATTTATTAATTACATTGTTAAACTAATCTTATTAATACTTTGTTTGCAAGGATACAATTGAGAAAGATTCAAAATTCTAATATCTCTTCCTTAAAAAAAAATAAAAAATTCTAATCTCTCTTCTCGCTCTCTCGTTGCTTATTCTCGTTAGATAAGAATTTGTTTGTGAGTTGTGTTTTGGAAGGGACATTTTCCACATGTTCTGGGTTCAATCCCCACAAATGATATCAATATTTCAGCCTCAAGTCACATTCCTTACATTTTGGGGTCTTGTATGGTAGGACAACATTTGAATGAATTGATAAGTGTGAGGGGTTATAAACTACTTTAAATCTTGATTTTGAAATGATGCGGGATTTATGTGTGAGTAACCATTTTAAAACTTGCATGTAAGAGAAAAAAGGGGGCAAGGTACCTGAATACATACTCCTGTAAAATTTGCATTTCATACTCATATTCTTCAAACTTTACTCGCACATGCTCACAAATTTCAAATAACTAATATAACTGTCAGTTTAAATAATATCAAAACCATATAGATATTCAGTCAGCAGAAGAGAAAAAAAAAACTATATAGAGATACAGTATCTTGACTTGGGATATTCATTGTATAATCACATGCTAATTGAGCTAGTTAACGGTAATGATGAACTTAATTAGAGTACAATATATTAAATATCAAAAGGGACGAGTGAGTAATTAGTTAATCCTTATTCAGCTCAATAAAGGCTGCCCAAAATTTCAAAATCCAAGAAGGATCAACTCGTAGATAACTAGCATTGGTAACATAAAATTCTCTTGAACAGTCACTCACATTTGGTCGTCATGGTTTTTTGTGGGCTCAAATTTAGTTGTCAGAAATTCCTCACATACATAGCTACCTCTCAGGCTCCAATAAGACACTTCACCCCATATTCTCCTCACACAGAGACTAGACAATCTTTGTAATTTTCCACACCCAAAGAATCTTGTCTAACCATATCTTTTGTCAGGTTATATGGTATGAAGTGAACCCTCTCACTCCTCAATCAATCTCAATGTGGAATGTGGTTGCCCTTAAAATTTCATGTAATTGTTTGCTTTTAAGGTGGGGGACCATCTATACATGGGAATGAAAGCTACAACTAAGAACCATCCAATATTGATCTCTTTATTATTTATAATGCATTCTAGGCAAATTTAATTTGACAGATGCATGGTTAATTATGGATCATTGTTTTAAAATTGTTTGAAATTTTAACAATGATAGATGTTAGCTATAGATCGTAGAACCATATGGTTTATCTTATATTCTTATCCTTACATTTGAGGTGATAATTTGATCAACGTTGACTCAACTGAAACAATTGAAAACGAGCATGTGCATCTTAAAACTCAATTAATATTTGATTTTGACATTCAACTAGGTCACTGTTTCATTGTAGAGATGGAAAGGCTCAGGAATTTATATTTTCAAATGATGTTGATCCACTTTGGAGTTTTATATTCAATTTGGTCACCGTTTCATTCTGTTTTCATTTGTCGATTCATATTAAAGTTTTAAATGATTTTTAAGTATTTTTTTTTATCAAGTAGCCTAATAGTTAAAATTTCACGACTTTAGATGAATAAGGGATGAACCTAAAGTTTGAATCCCAACTTAGCATATCCCAATGTCTCTACAAAAACTAAATTATGCTCACGCAAATGACTTTTGAAGTACTTTTAATATGCAGTTATACCTAAACTTTACGATATCCCATATTAAATAATGGTACCCAAAATGGTGGTGCATATTTTTGCAGTGATAATTAGGGAGGGAGGATATATTGAGATTCAAGTCCTAGATAAAATGGACCATGCGCATGGTATACACATACTGAGGCAACACCACTTTTACCAAACACACTTCTCTTTAATCAAATGGAAGATCGCCTACTCATATATATACATTGAAATTCGTATAACTAGGACAACCAAAATTTGCAATAAGAATCAAATTGTTTGATTTATAGATCATTTGGGCCTAACTTCATACATCTGCATGAGAGAGTGAGTAGTAGCTAGATAAGTGATTAGAAACGTACCTATCATCACGGTTAAAAGGGTGAGGGAGAAAAGAGGAAAAACACAAGAAAAAAACGAAAATGAAGGGAGCCCTGGGAAAGCTGTGATGTTGGATAAAGGGAGACATGAGTAGGGGACCCATCTATTGGAATGTGGGATATTACATCCCATCTCATCTCATCTCTTCCATGACCATGGATGGATTTTACTAGTCATGTCCTTTCATATTTCCTACCTACCTATGTGCCATGTTTTCCTATAAATTGCTAGTATGACTTCGTTGCATATCAATCAAAACTCACAAGTATACAACAGTAATACAAATTAGTTATTGGCATTTTAATTAAATTATGAAAAACACTACATTGATCAATTTGTTTTGAAAATTGTAGAGGTTCAAATTTTTGAATTCTTGGACAAGTAGTGTAAAAAAAATCAGAAGGTTCAACATACAAAATATATAGTGATATTTGTATTTTTTAAAGTTTTAAATAGTCAATTGAACCACCTTAAAAGAGCTGGATCGATCAGCCTCTGCGTACAATATGGTGAACAAATATTTAAATTTTAAATAGAAAAAATGTTCACATTTTTTTTAGAAGAAGAAATATTCACATTTAATATCTTAAAATCCCTCGATTAAAATTATATCAGACAATATTTTACAATATAAGTATATAAAAATGATATATAAAATTACAAAATGTTGTTACATCTATCGATCATCCATATTTTTTTTTTGTCGAAATATATTCCTCCATATATTACATCTATCCAATCCAACCATCATAACTTGTTATCAAGTGTATTACTAACATTATAATTCACTTAATTTCAAATGCATCACAACCTCATCAACCTTGTGTCATATAATCTCTAAAGTTAACAACAAAGAGACGAACTTGATTAGTGATCTTTCCAATGAAGATCGAGAAAATAATACAGTTGTGCTGGATGCTCCGTTGCATCGGAGGTTGATCCTTCGTGGTTGTCTTCAAGACGGAGGAGAATGATACCTGCAAACATGTCAACACTTTGATGGTCAAATCAAAAAGAGAAAGATGTGGATATGTGCGAAATGATGTAAAAGTGAATCATACTTTAGGGGTGATGTTAAATCATCCTTATATAAGCGTGTAAGAACATAACCGTCTTCGTGAAATGCACGACGTCTCTCCATGAGGTGGTTAGAGATGGCTTCAACAGCTCAGATGGACCCGAGACACGCTTTTGTGTGGTGCCTCACACGGAGTTTAGCCTGTTCCATCGCCGTTGTGAGCTAGTCTTTATTAGGCTTTGACTGACTGGGCCTTGTAGCCGGTCTGTAACAATTATCATCTTACAATTTCAAGAATCATTTCATAATGTGAACAATGGAGAGATTATAATTTCATGATCAAATGTATAAAGATAGATAATAAGGGAAGAAAGATAAGTTAATTAAGAGGTCTATCATATCTTGAATGACTAGTGAAAATTGAAGAACAAAAGTTGAACATTATTAGGCTCCAATAAAATGAACAATGACATGCATAATGGAAGAAGATGACATGATTCTTGATTGAAAACGACCATAGGGTAAAGTATCAATATCTAGCTAAGTGCCCGCCCTGCCCGCGCTGCCCAACATGCATGTTTTTACATTCAATCAAAGCTTGTGTCGTTTTCTTATGCAAACTTTTTGATTGAGAGAATAAAGGAAAACACACATAGCACTAAGTAACATCCTCCGTAGTAGCTACTTGGTAGCTACAATACTATGTTTGTACTACCATAACTAAAAGACATGTCTCTAATCTCTTATGTTCTGATTCATGATTTTTCAGTTCTGAATTTTCATAACTGACTCAGTCTCTGTCTTTCTCTCCGGAAGGCACGCGGGATAAAGTGGATTAATTTGATGCATGCATGTTGTTCTACATGATCATGAATGAATAAAGACTCATTTTGGCATTGGAACCTTTGGAGTGTCACCATTATACATATTAAGTAATGCTAGCAATATTCTCTTCGACACTCATTTAAATCATAATGTATTTCATACTTAAAAAATGGTTTTACTTAAAGTGGAGGGTCATATATTAATTTATTCGATAAAAATAATGAGTGTTGAAAAGAGAATGTTCATCTAACATTCATCTTTCATCTATTATTTTTGTTCTTGCATGTGTTATAAGCATTGTCATATAGTCTAAATTTTTCATAGGCTTAATACAACCGCATAAAACCGTATTTTGAGGTGAAGATTACACCTACTTATAAACACATGTTCATGTCATATTTAATATTAATTTTTTTCCTTTAAATTTTAATATAAATTACTAAAGTTTTTTTTTTTGTAGAAAAATATAAATTAATAAAGTTAATAAGTGATATATTTAGAAACTGTAAAAAATACCTCTAAAAATTCAGAGGGTCTTATATATAAGGTTAGAGTCAAAGAAATCTTCTAAAATACTAATACAGAAAAGTATAATCATAGAATGTGTTAAAATTACAAAATAGCATATTTTGTTAGTTCTAAATATTTCTAAATTTATTTTATTTGAAATTTCTCTTCGTTAGTCGGTTTAATCTCTAAACTGGCAATGAAAAAAAAGAGAAATGATATTTGTACAATCAATTTGTAACAATTTTTGTACAACTTTCTTTTTCATACTCTCGTGATCGTCTTATCCTCTCTTTTCCTTTTTTCTCTCTCCATTGTTTTTGACCAATAAAAAGAGAGAAAAACAAGATTGTCACTAAAATTGTTATGAAATAGATGTACAAATATCATTGTTAAAAAAAAATCAACTTGAGATTATATTTATGATGATTTTGAGCAGGGCCGTCTTAACAAATTCATAGGCCCGGTTTTAATTTTATAAGGGATGCAAAAAAAAAAAAAATCTGGGCCCCAAAAAAATAAATAAGTCATTTAAAAAAAAATTATTAAAAATCACACTATGGTGGGTCTTGAACACATGACCTCACACTCAACAAAAAGTTGTCACACCACTAAAGCAAGCTGTACAAATTTAATTAATTTGCTTTTAATAGATATATAACCATTATTTTCGTGGCTTACATATAAAAAAAAATATTTCGGGCCCCAAAAAATTAGAGGCCCGGTGTCGTCGCCCAGCCTCGACGGGCTATGGGCCGGCCCTGATTTTGAGATATCTACATTTTTCTACAATGACACATTTTCACACACATCACATCACTATCACATATTAGTATTTTGATCCCAATAATTGAAATTCCCTGCTTTTGTTTTTGTGCTGCCTCAATTTCCTTTTCTATTATAATTTGTTGGTATCTATAATTGACATTCCTATGCTCATCTCAACTTCAAATCTCATCGCAAAGCTTTCTTTATTCTAGTGGTTTCGTAGGTAATTTTCCATGAATAAATTAACACGATGGCTAAATATTCTAGTCAGATTCATACAACAACTTGTTTTGTTTTTATATTTGGAAATTCTGTTTCTTCAGTCAGTCTCAATCAATAATATAGCATAAAGTCAGTAAAACTAATGAGTGTGTTTATATTGGTTTGTTCAACATTTATGTGATGTGAATCTATAAATAATAATATTCTTAGTACCATCTATATATTAGCTTTTCTCAAAAGTTAACAATCAACGGTGAAACACACTAATTACTTTACAATATGGCGTTGGATTTTTCGGTCTGAACAAGGTGATGCCCACGCAAGATTACTTTAGGTCTTCTGTTCATATGGCCGGAGCTAGAAGAGGGATCAACAGAGACTACAATTTTCTTATTTTTTTTATTTTAAATACCAGTATGCTATTATACTATTTTAATTTGTTTTTAAGATTTGTAGCATATGAAACCTAGACTACGAAGGAAATGAGTGTGATCAACATGCTACATCTTGTAACTCATCAAGAGATAAGATTAATTTGCCCTTCATCGTCAAGGTCGTCTCTCAATCGATTATAATTATGATTGACAAATGGTTCTGCGAATGGAAAACATGTAGACCCCTCTTTAATTTTCCTAGAATCTCCTCGTGCCGTCTAATCTCATCATATATATTTTGTTTATACCTAACTATAATCGTAAGGCTTTTAACGTGTTTCAAGCATTGCAATTTAGGTGGTTATAACAGCTTGTTGAAGTTTGACCACCTGTGGCATTTGTCTTCATATCTATCTACCTATCAATTTTTTTTCTTTGGAGTTTCAATAGTCAATAAAAAATATCCTTTCAAAAACTAGGGTATGTTGCTAATTGTGATGCACATTATTATTTAATAAAAAGCGAAAGAATAGCTCAATATTTATTTATCTATCTATTCCGTCAAAAAAAAAATTTATTTATCTATCTATTATTATAAATTATAAATGCAAACCATATTCCCCAACACTAACTTATGTTTTTATCTATTTTGCCCTTTATTTTTGCCAACTCATTCCAATTTTACCATTCCACTCTTATGGATTTCATTTTTCTATTACATATTCAAATTCTTTTTTGAGAAAATTGTTACATATTGATTGTTGTATAGAGAGATAAATTTGATTGACACAACGAATCCAAGGAGTAGTATGCTATTTCACAAAATTCATAGACTAGGTTGCCTCTTCATCCCATGTAAATTAAACTGGCCAACTCCATCTGATCCCTACATAACAACACACATGAAATACCACTAAGATCTACGATAATCCTAAACCTTAACAAATAATATGGCATGTGAAATGCTATTATGAAATAACTGCCAAGAGAAAACCAATATCTTACAAAGGACCCAATTCTTCCAAACCATTGGAGCTATGCTTCCACGACCAAAGATTGTTGGCATTGAAGAGAGTGACCTCCCTAAGTAGCACGGTCATATTAGTTGACCAAATCTTACTCCAAACAAAAATAAAAAAAACCTCCTCCTACTTAAACCCCACACCCGCACTCCCAAGCTAACTGCCCATATCCCCAACCAGCAAATCTCCTTCCCAAATTAAAGCAATTAGTTCCATAAGGCATCCATACTCTATTAGACTATTACACTTTATCACTATTCTTTTGGCTGATGAATCACTCTTTAGTATTTGAAATGGAAAGAAAGGAAGATTCTCATTTTATATTACGTTACCTAGTTCACTATTTTTGTGTATAAACCCACTTAAGTTGACCTAATGGTATTGACTTGGGATCTGAGAGTGTGTTAGCTCCTCATCGAGATCTCATGTTCACATTAACTTCTTAAAAAAAAAGGCTAAATTACCTTTTTGGTCCTCTAATTATTTAATTGGTATCGGATTGGTCCTCTAACTAAAAATTGATTTATTTCGGTCCTCTAAGTTTCTCACCGTTACTACATTTAGTCATTTCTATTAGTTTTATTCAAATAAACGTTAGAGTTTGTGTTATGTGGGTATATGACCTCCTGTTTCACACATACATACTTAGAAGACTGAAATAAATTAATTTTTAGTTAGATGATCAATCCGATACCAATTAAATAGTTAGAGGATAAAAAAAGGTAATTAAGAAAAAGAAAAAAAAACTATTTTTGTGTATATGAAACTACACACGTATATAGGCCACATTAGGTTGAAGAATACACTCCTTCAAAAAAAAAAAAAATAGTTGAAGACATCCCGGCAGATTTCTACCACTGGCCAGACAAATGGGACGTGTGTTTGTTCTAGCTACACAGAGCGCCAGTTTGGTGTAGGGAAAGGCTGAACCGATGGTATCAGTTTCGGGCGCGCAATGCCTTTTTAATTTTTAACATAGTCATTGGTGTACTCTTTGAGTATATCAAATTATGAAATTATTATAAAAAAATTAAAATATTTCAATTTTTAACGTGGTTAGAGAAATTCACCTTTAAGATGAATAATTGGGGTGTCTGGGATTCGAACCCCGACCTCTGCACAAATTGTGTATTATCCCATACCAAATGAGCTAAGCTCACGAGAATATAAAAATTTATTATTAAAAGAAAATGTTAGCGAATGTCTTTTGATCACATTTTAAGTATCTTAAATAATAAGCATCATAAAAATTTATTATTTAAGATACTTAAAAGTGATCGAGAGACCTTCGTTTAACATTTTCTTTTAATAATAATAATTTTATTAATTTTTAGTTGGCAAAAATAGAAGACTTGGGACACTAGCTTTACACGTACTTCCACGTGATTAGCTTTCTCCTTGAATGTATAATCATGGATTTTGAACTAGGAGATTCTTCATCGAGAGAAAACTCGTTGAGCTATTGATTGGAGTAAGAGATACGATTTGACAGACTTTTATATATGTATTTTTTTTTTCAAGTAGTTTAAATTGTTATAATTCAACTTTTAAGATAAATAAATGGCTTGTCAATAAAAATAAATAAATAAATGGAGTGTTTGAGATGTCTGGAATTTAAACCACAACCTTTACGTATAATAATATATTGTACGTGTCAATTAAGTTATGTTTATGGAGATAAAAAAATATGTTAGGTTAATCGTGTCGTTTCTTAGTTTAATTCTTATATTATGATGTAGATTGATAGGAGTGTAATAAGTTGAATTGATTATGGGAGAGAGAGAAATATAAACTGATAAATTTTTTGGTTCGGATTGATTAAGGTTTTGTAATTTTTTCTTCTAAAGCCACAACCATACCAAAGCAACTGATGAAGAATAAGTTAGTTTGGTTTGGTTCTACGGGGTTGTCACATTTTAAAAAATTTATTTATTTATTTGAAGGAAAGAAGTTTATATCATTTCATTACTTAAAATATGTGCAATGGAATCCGATATTTTTATCAAAATCTAAAAAATAGTTAAGGATGTGACCACCTTAATTTAAGTAACGTAGATTTTTAACACAATTAAAACATATGTAGATAAGCTAAAATAAGAAAAGTAATAGTTTGATGCGAATTTTGGGAGATTGGTTGGAATAAAATATCGATAAACAAACCATTAGTGGTCAAGTTTGATTGGTTTAACTCAATTTAGACTCGAATATTGTGAAAAAAGAAAACAAGTTGATTTAATTTGTTTAAGTTGAATCCTTGGGCTCATCATATCATTAGTTTAGTTCTTACACCTCTGTAAATTCGGTTAAAAACAAACTTAATAAAAAAGAAAGAATATTTCCTCATTTACTTTCACATATATCATGAGTTATAAGTATTAATTTAATTTAATATTCGTTATTAATATTAATTTTTATAAATTATGTCTATTTTTTCATAAAAGTAATTTTACATTTTATAAATCTAAAAGAAATTTATTGAAATAAAAAAGAAAAATATTATATAAAAATGTAAAAATTTAATTAAATATTTTAAAAAATTAAATACATTATTTTTCATGGTTGTAGCGTAAGAGTTTAAAAGTTTAATAAAAAAAAATATAAAAATTCAATTCCTTAAAGTTTAAAAGTGTTATTTTTAATTTAAACTTTTTTTGTTTTAGCTTCCTTAACTAGTGTCATGGGAACACGCGTTAATATATATATATATATATATATATATATATATATATATATATATTTTAAATAAGCATGATCCTTTTTTTTATTAAACTCGTTTTTTATTTTTGACAAAATCATTAAGCTCGTTATTATTACTCGTTCAGTTCTACTTTATATGTCATTCTAGCAAAATTTATTTGTTCCAAATTATACGCGACCTTACAATATCAAGGAATCATTAATGCGTATTTTCCTATTATGACCCTTACTATTTATTACTTTATCATTTTCCAATTCTTTTAATTTTTGTTTTCCATACCATTAATGAATGATATATTTTTTTTGACAAAATTAATGAATTATATTTTTGTGAAACAACTCATAATTACTATTTCTATACAACATTATTCTTAATCCATGTACATTTATTAGAATAACTTAAAATGGAATGGCAGGGGTACTTTCAATCATGTAATTCCAACATAGTAAGTTTGAAGGGGTTTATTAATGTATCCATCATTACTTAGACTATGATACGTGCGGTCTTTGAAGACCAATTATCAATTATGTAAGGTGGAAAAATCATTTTGCATGCCCTACTTGAGAGTAATTAGTGTCTATAAAGCCACTTTGTTATTTTTATACATCCAAACAGTTTGATTTCTTTGTCCTTTTGCCGGTCATATTTTGATTGATCTTTCAAAATCGTTTTGCCCTAAAATAGCTATAAATGTATTCTCAATGTGAACCAATTAGTACTTGTGTTTAATGAGCTCGATAGTTTATAATCTTTAGTTAAGAACAACCTTTTGGTGAACTCGTGTTTTAATGCCCATGTAATTTTTAGTCAGACTGTGATTATTTTCTGATAGAACTTTGAGATTTTTCTTTTCATCATGCTAACTTGTGCTTTTAGGTCATAAGTTAATAAACTAAAACAAGAATTAATTAATAAATATACAAATTAAAAAGATAAAAGTGAAAGCTTTTAAAATTAAGAATAGACAATTTCAAAGATTTTATTTTTATTTTTGATTTCTTATTTTATGCTCTTAGGGCATAAGTTTTTTTTTTGAAGAAAAGTTAACATTTCCCTGACCTTGAGGAGGAGCACACTCTCAGGTCTCAAGCCAATATCATTAGCCAACCCAAATGGGTTATGATGTTGCATATTTTTCCAACAATCTATAATAAATATTACATTAAAAACATACTTGGAAAATTATTGTAAAATATAATTACACCGTCTCTTCAGTTAAAAATAAAAATACAATTTTAGACTGAAAATTGAAAAATAATAAAAATACAATTGTAAAATACAAATTTCATGGAAGATTCATTATTGGCTTTATTATATGCATTCATGATATCCCCTAATTCTATATAATTCTTTGGGAACAAACTAGTACCAAACTGCCAATAAAGCTAGCAAATTGAATTCTCAAAGGCAAGTGTCATAGTAGAGTTCTACACACTCTCTCTCTCTCACTCTCATACAAACAACAAACCGACTTGCTTTATCTTTTCTCCACTAACACAAAAAGACTCACCACCCTTTTGCTTTTCTGTTTTTTTTTTGGATTGTTGTAGCTAGATCCACAACAAAACTAAAGAAAGATGATCCAAGAACTCTTTGGTAATGGTGCTAGTGCTACCCTCACATCAAGTGAAAGAAACTACTCTTCCATTAATGGAGGAGTTTTACTTCAACCAACAACACAACCTCCTTCTTCATGTCCATCTTCCACAACCACCACCACCACTGCACCAACCACCGTCACCACAACCACCACCACCTCATCAGAAAACCAACAACATCTAAGGTGTCCAAGATGCGACTCATCAAACACAAAATTTTGTTACTACAACAACTATAACCTCACTCAGCCTCGCCATTTCTGCAAGACATGCCGTCGTTATTGGACAAAAGGAGGTGCTTTAAGAAACGTTCCAATTGGAGGTGGCTGCCGGAAAAACAAGAGCATCGGTGCCTCAAACAACGCGGCAAAAATAGCTACAAACAAGATGAAAACAGTTTCTTCTTCGGAGTTTATTGGAAGGTCAACAAGTGGTCAAGGGTTTGATCTCGAACACGTTGTTCCACCACAAAGTCAAATCCTATGGGGTTCTCCTCAAAATTCTCATATACTTTCTTTGCTAAGATCTAGTCAAAACCAAAACCCTAACCCTAATCATGTTAAGGAAGAAGGCAATAACTTCATAGGGTCCCATGTTTCTCACATGATGAGTTCTCAGCCGTTGATTTCGTCAAATGGTTATGATGGTGTTGGACATGTTTTATGCAACCCATTTTGGAGAAACAATCATGATAATCAAACTCAACAATTACAAAATGGTGGATTTGTACTTGGGGATCAACAACATCAGCATCATCAAAACAGTGGAATCCAAGAACTGTACCAGAAACTAAGGTCATCAACAACTTTCCCTAGTAACAGTGTTGGTGATATTTCATCTTCACCAACGGTATTACTAGGGAACGCGGCTTCAAATTCTTCGTCTATATCCAACATTTTGGAGACAACTTCAGTTACTGGTGGTGAATTAGGGTACTGGAATCCAATTCCAACCCTTACTTGGTCTGATCTTCCAACTACCAATGGTGCAATTCAAACCCAATATCAGTAATAAGTGTAACTACGTGTTCTTTTTCTTTTGTTGACCGGTCAAATCTTCTTTTACCATTACATAGTAGCATAGGTTTTGCTCCTTAATTCTATCTTAGAGTTTGTATTTTTTTGTGTGTGTTTGGTTTTGGTTTGGGTGGTATATGAATATGGATCTAGTACTAGTTTTTTTTTCTTCTGTCCATTTTCCCTCCCTCTCTCACCTTCTATCATTTACTTCTTTTTGTGTAACTTAGTTAATGGTGTGTTCGGATAAGTTATTAATTTGAAGACCAGAGAGTTTAAAATTGTATTATGTATAAGGTAGTCTATTTTGAATTCTTGTTATTAGGTGCTAAGTTTCTTAATTTTATGTTTGTCTTGCTTAAGTCCCAGTTTATTTCAAACCCCTAACAATTAATTATATATATTGTTTAACTTCTAACTAAAGCATATGTTAGAGGTAACCAAATATGTTAGATGTTTTGGTTCTCTTCAAAGAAGATATATATGATGTATTTGTGGACGAATGAGTCACCTTGTGGTTGGGGTTGAGATATCAAAGGAGTTCTAATGGAGGATTGATTTATCAAAGGAATTCAAAGTAGGTCTAAAGTTCTATATATGGAGGACACTAATTATAATAATTTTTTTCTAACCAAAAAATAATTCTATGATTTTATTTTAATCACGAAGATTTAATTATAAAATACCTTGAAATTTAATTAAAAATTTGCTAATAGCAAAACACTTGATTAGTTTCTTAATATTTCTTCATTGTCTCAACCCATACATACCACAAGATTACACATACAAATACTAGATTACTTTATAAAAGAAAGAGTAAAGCTGGCGTGGGATACACTTATTTGGTCCACTAAAAACTTTAGGGTTTAATATGTTTTTCCATATGATCTAACTAAACTAATTAATTATTTCTTTTAATCTCTTCCTTTTAGGGTTTAATATTCTCTTTCATTTATTTTACTTTCCAATAATCTCTTCTCTTTCTATATCTTTTTTCGATCAACACTATACTAGAGTCTGACATGGAGCTGGTGATTCTAGTGGGTGGCATAGGGAAGTGGAAGATTTTGTTTTGTAACGAGAAATCGAGGAACCTAATGCAAAACCAGTCTTTTGAAAGAGTTTCCTCAAACGGCATTACAGAATATTCTTGCTGTTTTCAATTCCTAGTGAAGAGAAAGAATCCACTTTCACTGAACTTCCGCTCTGCAGCTACTTGTGTTTCTCAGCTATGTTGTCCCGCTAAATTGAATTAGAGAAATGATATTTGTGGGACAAATTTTGAAACATTTCTCTTAGTAATTTCATTGCGTTCTTACTCTCTTTATCTCTCTTTTGTTTTTATCTCAAAAAAAAAAAAAAAAAAAAGAGGAAGAAGGTTATCCCCAAATTATTACAAAATGATTTGACAAATATCATTACTCTAAATTTCATTATCACACACCATCTATAAATAGATATTTTGGTTGTCGGTGTTTCTAATCAGTACTCGTCCCCCGTCCCAAAATATTTGAGTCATTTACAAAAAAGATTTATCCTAAAATAATTGACTTATTTCACTTTTCAATACAATATTAATTTTTTTCAATTATAACTCTAATCAATACTACTTTCATCATTCTCAATTCAATATATTCTGCTTTACATTTATGATAACAAGTTCCTAAAAAAATCTTTTTTTTCTCTTTCACTTATACAATTGTTTTTGATATATGTGAAATGAGGAAAAAAAACCTCGGTTATTATACGACGGAGGGAGTAATATTAATGTATCAAACGTTTCTTACCTTCTGTGAGAGTACGTAATCTCAGGGTCCTACTGTAAGTCACGGTAACAAATTACTTGATCATGTTATAGAGCTAGAATGAGCACATGCTGAATACTTTTGAAATAAAAGTAATTCAACGAGAATTTAATTAAAGAAAATAATTGATTCACACTACTTTATATATATAAAGAAAAATGAGAAACGATTATACAAAGGTAGGTTTGGTCCGAAATATTGCGTCTGTATATATACTATATATGATAATCTTGTATACAGATAGAACTTGTTGTAGTCCCACTTTAGTTAACAACTATTAACAGAAAAAACCAACTAAACTGATTGCACTACTAATTGTCTTATTTAACAGTTTCAATTTTGCAATCATGTTTTTGCAAATTGGTTTAACAATCCTTTCGAATGTATGCAAAGTGGTTGTTTCTACTTGTCTTTAGGTTATAGTACCTTGTACTCACATAATATTATTTTGCTTATCAAAGAAAAATACTCCTCTTTAATTCAAACTTCCATTTGAAGTGTATCTAACGTTTCCCTCAGCTCTTGAAATCAATCAACCGTATGGGTCTGGAATTTTAACAACAATTGAATGGATACTGACTTTGAATTTCCCACTATTGAATCAATGCAATAGTACAATATCTTGATATTTTCATCTAGCTAACATGGAGTGAAATCCATTTCATATGGAAAGTCAAAAGTACTAGGAAGAAAAATTAAAGAAGGCCATGCACAAGCACTTAATCATTAGTCTACTAGAGAAAACAAAAGGAAAATAGAGAATCATCATCAATTTTCTAAACAGCAATTATTATCCTATTTGTACTAAATATGATTGAGCACAAGGGTACTCAACCCTTACAAAAAAGCGAACAAATTGAACCACCGAAAATTAGAAAAGGAAAACCAATTAGAAAGAAAGAAAAAAAAAACCACATATCAAACAAATATAATTTAGCCAACACCACAATCAACTAACGACTCAAACACAAGACATGTTCTACAACCCACTCTTAATAATAAGTACAAGAATGATCCAAAGTCTTACTAAGAAACCATTTTAACAAGGGAAATTTTATTATATCCTTCAATTTCTCAACATTGCATAATATTTAGATGAACCCTACAGCAAAAGACCCAAAAATTGCAAAACAAAAATGGAACAAATCAAGGGCCATAACTAACTCTAACCCTAGCAAACTAAAACAGTATATTGCATCAACCTTGGAGGGAAAATCACAGCTTAAAAGCAAATGGGAATTGGAATCGACAAAACAACCGCAAAACCAACACGAGATAACGTTAGAGCCCATTATTACCATATGGCACCGATAACAACACCCAATCATTATTCCACTAAGTGGAGTTGACTGTATGAATCGAAATACGTCATATTGTTCTATCATAAACCATATTTAGATCCAATTCATTAATCTATAAATATTTTTTAATAGTTTCTCTTATAGTTTTTATACGTCTTCCCGTACCTCTTGTAATCTTTTTATCTTCTATTTGATCTACTCATCTTACTATGAAATCTACACGTCTTATCTCTATATGCTCAAATCACCTAAGCATGTTTTCCACAATATTTAATACTATAGTTGTTACCCCAACTATCTCTATAATGTTGTCATTTCTAGTCTTATCTTATCTAGTTTTACTAGACATCCAACACAACATCCTCATCTTCAGGGGCGAAGGGCTTCACAACCATGGGCCGGGTAGCATTGGCTACCCCAAAAGAGAAAAAAATCTTGAATAATTAACTTAGGTATATATGTAGCTACCCCATTAAGATATTTTTTGACTACTCCAAACAATTTTGTTGGTTAAAATAAAGATGATATTATAAAAATATTGATAATCTATTTAGTTTAGTGTCAATTATGGATAAATTTGACTTCTAAAAACTCCTTAGAGCTCAACTTTTATAAATAACTATTGTTAGCTTTTATTTTCTTTGTTGCAGTTTCATTAAATATGAGTAAATTAATTAAGTTTCATATATTAGTGTTTAATTTTTTTTTCTTTATATTTGCCCCCCTCATAAAAATAATGATAGCTTCACCGCTGCTCAACTCCGCTATACACTTACTTTATTCTCGTGTTGGTTCTTAACTGCTCAACACTTTGTTCCATAAAACTTTGTTGGTCTGAAAACTGTATGATATGTTTTCTCTTCAACTTGAACGGTACTTTTGTACCACATAATGTAACACCCCGTTACCCAAAACAGTAAAATAGCATAAATACATCAGAGTAATTTCACAACGGGCATGCTACATTGCAAATTCAAAATTCTTAAATAGAAAATAAAACTATTTAATTCAACATCAGTCATAACTTCAAAATAATGCAGCGGAAAGTTTTGCATTTCAATAACAACCACAACGATTTAAATCTCCAACAATATCCTGGCATTAAGCCTAAACAACAAAAGTCAACCAACAAAGGGCCACATCATCAAGTTCCAAAAATTGATACATAGGAGGAAAACAACAATAAAATAATATAGATATTCCCATCCCACATATCAGAGCCCTAGACACGACAATGAGCCACCACCAACTACTCAGGATCACCTGCAAGTTACCCATAGGAAGGGCAACGTTTTCAAGCAGAAGGGGTGAGATTCACAACAATAAATATAGATGTTAAAATCATCAATTGAATCTAACACCCTAATCAACAACACATTATCTTGTAAACATATATATGTATAAGTCACAAGCAACAACAACATCAACAATACACCATAATCACAATGGATATAAATATATAACACATATTCAACACCAACATCATCTATCAGATAATAACCGAAATCAACAACCCAGACTCATGCAAATGACATGACCACTGCTAAGACACCATCTTAGACTTCTTAATGAAATGCAATTATGCATGTGGTACCAATCAGGACCGAGGCCCTCACCGCTTTTGAATGGTTAAAGCATTCATCAGGACCGAAGCCCTCACCGCTGTTGAGCAACTAGTACTCAAGGACCGAAGCCCTCACCGCTGTTTTATGCATATGCAATGGACCTACTTGTGTATATCTACATACAACTGACCATGCAATGCAACTCCATGTGACCCCACTTAAACAACATGTATGATTCACTACTTTGCATACATTTCATTCATCATCAGTAATCATCAATTCAGCAATCAAATCAACCACAATAATGCATAATTACATGAAACTATGCTCAACACAACAACATTAAGGTACTACCATTCATGCACGAAAATCAACATTCAGGAACTGAGTAGCTCGCCTCGCGAGCACATCTGCTCGCCATGGCGAGTTCACAAAACACTAGCTCGCCATGGCGAGTTCAAGGCGAACTCGAGGCGAGTGAAAAACAGCTACTCTCGGGAAAAAGTGACATTTTCTCACTCAAACTCCAATTCTAAGCTCCCTATTCATCTTTTTAACCTAAAACTTTCACCGTTCATCATTAATATCATCTAGGTACCTTAAACCATCCCCAAAACATCTTATAACAACTTTTCAGAAAATCAAGTTTTGTCTGGGCTTACTCGCCATGGCGAGTTGGACTGCTCGCGAGGCGAGCTATGAAGTTGCTCACTCGCCATGGCGAGCACGGCTACTCGCGAGGCGAGCGATGAACTTCTGTACGGGCAGAAAACTGGTTTTACCCAAAAATCCCATTTTTCTTCCAATCACTCCCCAAATCAGTTTACAGATACATAATTAAGTGTTCTATGCGACCAGAAACTAGTTCTAACCCCAAAATCATGCTTACAACTTCAAAATCATCATTTTAACATAAAACCCCAAATTCCCAATTCCTCACCAAAACCTGTTAAACTCAAAATCAGAAATCAGTAACTACATTATTGAAGTAAACCTCACCCTTACCTTAGTTCAGAATGAAAAATGCACAGCAAAAAGGGTTCCTCTGGTTCTTCTCTCTTGCTCCTGGTTCTCTCTTCCTTGGCTTGGTTTCACGTAAAACTGTTTCTGACTTCCACTTTCTATTTTCTTAACTTCCCACTTAAGAGTAACTCCCTCCTAATTACACTTAACTCCCCCAAACTCCTAATAACTCCAATTAATTCCCCAAACACCAAAATAATTAATATTTCATACTTATTCTAATTATTATTAAATAAACCATATAATAAAATAATGCACCACATAAAACATCCAAAAATCACATATATACAAATATATGCATATATATACTCCGCATAAATCATCAAACATCATATATAATAATATATATATACTCCACATAATAAAATAATTAAATAAATAATTAGGGCGTTACACATAAAACACTTGAGACTCTTCAACATTTTAACCATCCAACTTGAACACGATGATTTACATATGCTTTTATTTCTTCGTCATTTTGTACAATGGACCCAAAATATTTAAACTGTGTAACTTATATGATAAGATATCCAACTTTCATGTCTAAGGTAGAACTACTTCGTCGTTTGCTAAAATTACATTACATATACTATGTTTTGCTTCTACTCAGCCGAAAGTCATACACTTCTAAGACTTGTCTCCAAGTCTCCGACATCCCATTCAATTCCTCGCTTGACACTTCTAAGGCTTATCACACCATAGAGATCGTTGATAAGAATTATTTAAAATAGATATAAAATTACAATATTACCCTACTTGTAGCTCCAAAACAGTTGTCTAAGAGACTTAAGAATTTTTATATATAAGATATGAGATCATCTTATTCAAAAAACTAAAAAAAAAAAAAAGAGAAAAAATTAGGAAAGAAATCTGGAACAACTTTTTTGCCTCCAAAAAGTTGTTTAAGAGACATAAGATATTTTATAAATAAGATATAAGATATGAGATCATTGTATTTAAAAAACTAAAAAAAAAGAAAAAAAAATTAGGAAAGAAATTTGCAACAACTTTTTTGTTTAAAAAAGTTGCCTAAGAGACTTAAGAACTTTTATAAATAAGATATAAGATATGAGATCATCTTATTTAAAAAACTAAAAAAAAGAACAAAAAAATTAGAAAAGAAATTTGCAACAACTTTTTTGCCTCCAAAAAGTTGTCCAAGAGATTTAAGAACTTTTATAAATAAGATTCACGAGAAGGAAATAGCTTTGTACGAAGTCCAACTATTCTAAACTTTAGGAAAAATTTGGAGCTGATCTTTTAGAAGTTCAACTCCAATAGATGAAACTTCAACAAAAGCATTATAAGCTGAGTTGATAGTGTAAATTCCACTGAAGTCTCGATCCCACGATCAAATATCTCCACTTAAGGAAAGACTGAAGTTATTGAGACGTGTCGATCACTAGATTATAAACTATCTATGCTCCCACATAATTGGTTTTCTATTATATGGGTGTTGTGTGTGACTCAAAGTTGTTTTACTTTGAAGTTATTTGTTTATCAAGAAAGTAGAAATACATGGGGTTTTTCTTTCTCAACAAAATATATCGACCACAAGGTTATTTCTTGAAGTGCAACACAAGCAAGGTTGTTGCTTCACTTGTTTACTTTCTTGATTGGGAAGTCATGTGGCCTGCAAGATTGTTTATGTTGTGTGCAAGTGTGAGTTATATGTCTCACGTTGAAGAGAAAAGTAGAAGTTGAACACTTTATAAGTAAGAGGACCTATAAACACTTTTTTTTAAGGTTTTGGAGGATGCATGATGTGTAGTGAATGATATATTCTAAGAAGTAGAATAATTTATAATTTAGAGGTACACTATATGGTCCACATGAATTATTTTCCTCTCTTCGATGTCATATATCATCTATTTGAAACTAGAAGATCATAAATATTTTCACTTTAAATTACATACAAGTTTATATTCATATGGCCTACAATCTCATTGACTAAGAATGTTTAACATGTAAATTATAATTATAAGGATGCATATTGTGGCAAACAATGGGAACGAGGTGACATAACTATTATTCATTTTGATTACAATAAATAATAATCTAATGAAACATCAAATCAATTAGGAGACTCATTACTAAAATAAACATGACCCTTTTCCTTTCATTTTTCACGACAGTCACACCCTCGTAACTGAAATTTCTAAACAAAGTAATGTTAAGAATAAAAAGAAGAGAAAACTCAATTACAAACTTAATTATGCCAATAATCAAATTGTAGATCCCTCTTGGAATGCTTATAATTTAGGCAAGTGTTTAGCTTTGCCACAAAACAATGCATTCAAAGGAACATTGGTCTCAGTGTATAAGCTTTGCTCATTGTTCCACACCCTCATATACAAATCTTGTCCCAAATACCGATTTT
This sequence comes from Medicago truncatula, assembly GCF_003473485.1. Taxonomy (NCBI): domain Eukaryota; kingdom Viridiplantae; phylum Streptophyta; class Magnoliopsida; order Fabales; family Fabaceae; genus Medicago; species Medicago truncatula. Next base: position 36,295,456 of record NC_053049.1, read on the forward strand.
CCCATATTGCAGACCTTAAGTTCCACATGCCCTTATTGTCCAAAGAGACCAAAATGGTAGTCCAAGAGTTTGGATACACCTATTTATCCATGCATGCAAGAGAAACTCTTATCAATAAAATGTAACAAAATTTTAAAATACAACTCAATAATATTTTAATAATCTCGTTGTGCCAAAACTTCAAGAAGATAGTTTTGTCGTCCATATCGTCCTACCAATCTAAAGAGGATTATTAGAAAAAGATGAATTAGCGATAAAAATATCGACTGACCTGAGTAGTGTATCTTGTAATACCATCAACCAAATTGTAAGTGCGTCTCACATCGGGTGTCCATTTACCCTTGCCAAATCTAAATATTTTGGGTTCAATCAACATAAGATTACTAAGTAATTATTTTATTGATAAATTTAATTAAGTTAAACTAAATATGAAAAAATTTAGTTGTCTTACCCAACTACATAGAAGCTAGATCCATCCATGTGCCATGACTGAATAGTGTTTTCATCATTCTGGAATATTATTTCTGCAAAGTCATGAAGGGTGAAACCTAAGACAGATGTGCCAAGTTTGACAGATTTGCTTGAAGAAGGAAAGTCCTTGATTGTGTTGAGATCAAAGATGCCAGGAATGTTAAACCAATCAGCAAGCTTCAATGGTGTGCTTGGATTGATGTGTGAAATTCCATTTACTGCATATCTTAACTTTCCATTCACAATGGATTTAGAATTTGCCAATTGCAGTACCCTCAACACAGGGATGGTTCCATAGTGAAATGATCCTTGAGGATTTGGTCGTGCAGCATTTGCTGTTAAGTTCAATCTTTGAAAAAAAAGAGTCAAAAGTCAAAGATTAAAAATTTATAAGATTCGTAATTGAAAACATGTTTAAAATATACTATCCAATCCTACGCATAAGAAAAAGTTGAGTCAACCAAAGTAAGTTGATGTATTTGATTTAAAATTAGGTCAAAAAGCAAGGCAACAGAAACAACTTTTACCTGATGGTTCTGGCTTGCTTAATGGACCACTCTACATCAGTTGGGCCGACGGGTAATAGACCCGAGGCCTTACTATTCGATCCAGAATAGCGAAGGGTTGCAGTGGTAGTAAGAATAGGGTTCGTGAAACGAGTTGATGCAACAATGTAATAGTCACCAATAGATTTATCAAGTGTGACCAAAACAGTCATAGATTGTCCAACATGAACATCGAGCGACTCGTATGTTTCTTGTAATGTATGAGCACCTTCAACTTCAATGAGCTTCAATGAATGACCCTGAATTCTAAAGTTAATTGAGGTTGCCATCCCAACATTGGACACTCTGAACTTGTATGTCTTCCCTGAAATAAATCAATTTTCAAACAAATTTAATTTGTGATAATGATTTCAATTAAAACTCAAATCTATCATGGCTATAAAGTTTTAATCAAAGCTATTTCATCATTGTTCCTAATTTACCTGCTTCTCCTGTAAATACAGCATTATCTTTTACACCATTTATAAGGAGAGCATCAGGAAAAGGAAGACTCTTTCCAACATCCAGTAGTCTCCTTAGCACCTAGAAATCAAATTGCACATCTTAGTGATCAAATGTTTCTGATTAAAATCAAAATTTCATAAAAAAACACGGCTAATAATTTTCAAACGTTAATGCAATTAAAAAAGCGGAAAGACGGACACGTGAGTGCGCATCTTTTAGCAGTATTGATAAAGGAGTTAAGGGAAGTGATTTTTTTTTTTAACAAACCTTGTGGTTGGTCTTGGACCAATCCCCAACAAGCAGGGTGAATTCTCCATCAGGGGCAGGATATGGAATGGCTATAGTAGACCTTTGAGCAATATTGAATCCACCAAAACCACCAGCAGCTTTATGGATTTTGGTTGATGGGAAATATGTGTAGGTTCCAACTTGATCTTTTACTTGAAATTTGTATGTCCAGTTTGAGTTAGGAGGGATTGGACAATTGGTTCCTAAAACTCCATCTTGCCATGATGTCCTTCTTTGTTTTATACCACTCCTGTTTTATGTTACACAACACAAATAATTAATTAAATTAATTAATGCACTATTCATGCAGTAAAATGTTGCAGAGACATTTGATATGTTGGGATGCAAATTCGAATATGCAACTTCTCACTTCTCAACACTTAGTATATGTGAATTTGGGTTGGATTTAACTGATTAGAACCAACAAATTTAAAAGGTTCTATGCCTCTAAAATTTACGATCTTTAATCACATTTTTTATAATTTGGATTGACCTAACTCAATCTTACAATATCAACTTTAAAAGTCAAGAATTGTCCTCGTTTAAAATATTATCTCATCATATATGAGACTCTAAACAACTTTTGTGTACGGAATTTTTTTTAAGTGTCGAATTGACGGATACAAAAGATTAATGTGATCCAAAATTTTAATTTTAGATTTTCTTTAATTTCAAGGCTTGAATTAGTGATTTACTTAACAACTAATAGTGGATCACTAACCATGTAATGAGGAATTTATCATCCAACTTGTTAATGACATTCACAACAATGTTGTCATTAGTGATGGCTTCAATTGTAGGGCCTGGAAATTGGCCATTGATAAGAATACCCTGGTAAAAGAGTAAATAAATATCACTAACTTTTTCAAATGTGAAAGAATTGTCATTTCAAACAGCAGTGGTAAAATAGACTAACCTCTTGAGGAACACCAAGAGGAAAAATTGTTCCCTTTGTAATTTCCCATGTGAAGAACTGATATCGGTCTTCTGCAGTAACCGAAATTGCACTCCAACAAGCCAAAATTCCAAAAAAAATTGGAGTGATGATGGCCTGGTTCATCTTGCCTAATAATATAATAACCCTATAAATTTCAAATATATAGAGAAAAATATCTACAATGATGCAATTACTATTCTAGTTTATAAAATATTAGAGAATTCATGTATTTTCATCTTATAGCTTAATGTTTTTGGCATACTTGGATGATGGCATGATCCAAGAAAATATTGTATGACTTGGTGCATGTTTAGATTAAAGATTTTAGCAAAACCACTTAAGATTTTGTGGTTGGTAATGGTATATATGGTGAAAATTGAAACACTAATTAAAGTTTAAATTGAAGTTATATATGTAATAAGCCAAAAACGTGTAACCAAAAAAAAAAAAGCCAAAAACGTTGCAAGTCAAGAAACTACATAAGAAAATACTATGCTTTATGAGTTGAGATTCAATGAGGAAATTGAAACGTACCAAATTAAAAAACTAACTTCCTCTTGAATAGAGGAATTGAGAATGAGATGAACTAATATGAGGATGGAGTATACAGTGATAGATGCAAACGTATATATATTAAGATTGAGTACAAAAATGGATGTATGTGCAAATTACAACCACATGCATTATCAACATTACACATTAATATTAGTTTTGTTTAATATTTTCAAAATTAATAGCTCACATGTTACGAAGTTGACTAGAATTTCTTGAAGTAAGCAAGATCCAACCGCGTTACTTATAAAAAAATTAATATTAACATGGACTTTGTTATATCATGGATTGCTTAAGATTTAGTATAAGGTTATTCAAATAATTTTAATTTGTGAAAATGTGAACTAAAAGATGAGTCGGTGTTGGCGCGAAAAGAAGGAGAAGGAGGGAGTTGAGATCTAAACAAAGCGGTTGCGGCGCAGGCGATAACGGATCCTCATTTATTAGTTTCTAGTTATTATTGCTTATTTGAGTAAATTCTACGACCCTATATCTAATATAAATCTATAACGTTATTAAATTAAATTCTATTCATTATTTGTATCATTTCGATTGAAGTTTCATAAACAGCTGCTAACAAGCTATACATGTGTTAAGAGATGTCACCATAGTTATCAAAATGTATCAAACTTACATAATGATACATATACATTTTTCTTTTTGGCCGAGATTCGAACCACAGATCTTACATATATTATGCATTATCTTTTTGTCTTTTTATTGTTATTGAAGTTGTACGGAGTCATGTCCAAAAGAAAGATTTGTATTAGAGTTCCACATTGTTTTGGTTATCGGACCGTTAGATGTATATACGTGGTTGGATAATCTCGCCTTATAAGCTACTCTTCCCAATCATATTTATAAGTAAAAAACAACTTTTTATAGTCATTGAATAATTAATATATCTGATCTTATATATGTCATATAAATAGTTATTCAATAAACTTAAAAGACCGATTTTTCTTATAAATGTGACTGAAGAAAATTATTTTTAGGAATGAGATCCAAATTCATTTAAAATAATAATATCAAAGCAGAACTAAAGGTGACAATGTGTGATGCTAAGTGTGAGTGTATATATGAGTTTGATAACCTCAATTTATATATTCCCTTTTGGGAGTGAAAACAATGTCCATTTAACAAACATTTTGATTATCGAATGAGTTTTTTTTTTTTTTTTTTTAATAATTTATCGAATGAGTCTTTAGTTAGTTAATTTTGTTCTCAAAAATATTTTTACTTGCATAATTTAGTTCATAAAGTTACACATGAAAATGAGTAATGTTATTTGTACAATCATTTGATGACAATTTTTATAACAAATTTCTTATTTTTATCTTTATACCAGTAAAAAAACAATAGAGAGAAAAATGAAGAGATATGATAAGAACATCAAGTGAATATAAGAGGACAATTTTTTTCCAGGTGTGTCGAGTATTGAACATAGGTCATTAAAGTTAAAGAACAAATTTTTAATCAAATGGCTCTAGGGTAACCCACCTTTAAAAGAACAAACTACCAAAAAAGCAAGTTCGTCCTTTTAAAAAAAAAAAGTTCGTCGGAAAAATCATTATGTACAGGGTCAAATATGGTAGATTACGTTTATATGGTAGATTATTACTCCCTCCGGTTCTATTTACAAGAGACAATTTACTTTTTAGATACATTAAATAATTTATGCATTTAGTTTAGATTCTTGACTAGATACATAAATTATTCAATGTATTTAAAAAAATCAACTTTCTCTTGTAAATAGGACCGGAGAAAGTACTCCCTCCATTCCTTTTCTTTTGATGTTTTAGCTCTTGACACAAGTTTTAAGGAGTAATTAAAGTATATAAACATTTGTGTATTTTTTACTTAAATGTCCTTATTTATCATTAAATTCACATGTGATAAACCAAAGGTCACAACTACTTTAATAGTTTATTGTGTTTTCCAACAAGGGTAAACTTGAGAAAACAATAACAAATTCACTAAAACATCAAAAGTTTTGGAATATAGTTGAAGTTCTAAAACATCAAAAGAAAAGGAATGGAGGGAGTATTATATATGCATACGAGTCTTATTTTTATGGTTTAAAGTTTCAACTAGGGAGAAACAAATTCAAAAGGTGTAACGTGGATGAGGAAGCAGATTTTTAGACAATGTGATCGAAATTATAAATGAATACAAGTCATATTTTTATGGATCGATGTTGAATTCATTAATTATTTCATTTGGACTCTGAAATTGCTGCTTATATGATTCCCCCATTTCCTACTTGCATTCCACAATGTCACATTTTTCCTTCCTTGCAGATGACAAGTGCACATGAGTTCGTAAAATGCGATTTCTAGTGAAAAAAAGAATGTTGGAAAAATCCCGTGAGTTTAGCTCAGTTGGTAGGGATATTGCAAATTATATGTAGAAGCCGGGGTTCGAACTCCAGACACTCCATTTCTCCACAATTAAATTGTGTGAGCTCTAGCCACTAGGCTACTTGACAAAAAAAAAGAATGTTGGAAAAAGAATTATTATGCATGCATGGTTCTGAAATTTAACTGAAAAAAGAGATCATGAATTTTGTGAAATAAAGTTGGTTGTGAACTCCTATGAACCATTCAGCTTGCAAAAATAATGCAATGAAAGGCGCAGTTTAACATGCATTTTTCAATAATTTTAGCATTGGATCTAACTATGTTTTAATCTCTGAATTTGTGCACCTTTGCCAATTTTTTATTTATATATATATATATATCATATCAAGTTGTTATCAAGAGTTCATTATATATGATATTACACCGATACTTATTTAGTCAGAAGTCCAAATTGTTGTGGATTCATTGAAAAAATCACATTAATAAAAATTTGATGTGTGAAGTAAATTAACCAAGCAACCAATATTAATGTGGGTGATAGTTATAAACACAAGCAAGATAAAACAACAATAGATAAGAAGAGAGAGAACACACGAAAATTTGTTTACCCAATTCGGTCGAATACTGACATATTATGGGGGAGAGAGCAGTTCTCCGTTCCACTATAACTTTTAAGTAACTTTACAAAAGATTCCAAAGGGTTACAAGAATTAGTCTTCAAACCTAATTCTACCCAAAGTCTTGAATCTCTTCCTGACCAAGAGACTCAATCCTAATAGTGTTTCTTCAAGGTGAATCAATGGTGATTCAATTTCAACCCTAGTGTTTGTTGCCAAGAGAAAACTTTACAAATCCTAGTTTTATTCTTGGCTTATAATCCTTGTTTTTCTCTACTCTCTACTCTATTTTTCATCTGATAAAAGATCTGTATTTATAGAGAAATAAAACCCTCAAAATTTGGAACAAATCTCATGCTGAAAATACGTTTTTATTTTTCTCCATCAGCGCAAAATCGGGGGCCGATTTTTTTCACTTCGGGGGGCCGATCTTTTACGAGACAAAAGTTTTAAAACAACACCCAAAATCGAGGCCCGATTCCTCCAAATCGGCGGTCTATTTTGGCAGATTCTTCTCCATCAATTTTGAGTCAAAAAACAACACATATAAAAAGGATTTGAGCGCACACATGAGTAAGATAAGGTAAAAGAAAAATGTATTGAACAATGTACATTTTTTTAAATAAGTAAATAATATTTATTCTGATGTGTGTACGTCTAAAGTATTTTTATTTAGACCAAGTGTTGCTTATGAAATTAAGGTCTCATGTTCGTCAAATCCATCTGCTGACACCAATTTTTATGGATTAGTCCATACAAAATGTGTTATAATTTTAAATGGATCTCTCATTAATGGACGGTAAAATTGATCCTCTCATATTAATCGTCTCTTAAGTCGGATATTTAGTTTTTTTTTTTAAATAGCTCATGAAAAATATTGTAGTCTATCTTAAAGTTTACCTTAACCATTCTTTTAAAAGGCACATGGCTATATTTGTAAAAGTTTTTAATATTTATTAAAACTAAAAAATATTAGATGAAATTTCCTATGCTAAGAAGATTATTAAAGAGCATTTTTTGATAGTGATGGATTTTATTTTATTTCTTTTAAACTGTGATAGAGGATACATAATAATGTGCCTCGTGTAAGTACTCATAAGGTGTTTTATAAAAGTCAACTAGTTTTGGAAACGATTAAGTCAACACTCCTCTAGCTAAGTTAAAAAAGATCAGCATAATTATCCTGCAATTGATCATATATAGGAACAGATCCATAGGTAACATGGAAGAAATCAGATTTAGATCTAGTTATAGAAAATTTATCCCCTAAATCTATGGACTTCAAAGTGATTCGGACCTTATCAAACTATTGACTCCTTTTTATTTAGTGAGACTCATTCATATTTGAGACACTTGTGAGAAATTTAAAGTGGACATCTTAACTGAAATTTAAAATTAATTCGATGTAAGAGTCTAAAGTGTCTAACCACATTTGCTAAACATAACTCATATTAGTAAATAAATCTCTATGAATTTAAGTCAACATTGAAGTGTATTTCCTTCAAAAAAAAATAGCAAGTGTATTAAAAAGTGTAATATAATGTTACTGGTCAAAACAATATAACACTAAATTATGGATATGTCACATGCTCACCAATGTAATTCAACATGGAGTGAGATGGAGTGAGTGAGTAGTAAACATCGGGATCTAAGCTACTTCTATTAATAATGAATTACTCAATTCAAAATGAAATATAAGTAAAAAAAGTTACTATTCTCATTTTTGTTTATATTTCATTTTGAAGCATAAACTTTTTTTATGTGTGTCTTAAATAATAATGTCGACACATTAACAATCTCAAAAATTTATTTTTCTCTATACATCAATAATTAATTCAATTGTGCTCTAATGCGTGAGATCAATTTCATTTATGGCATCCACATTCATTTAAAAAAAAAATTAAAGCCGTAAAATTTTATCAAATAGACTAGTAATTGAACTCACACACTTGAAGTGTAGAGAAATGTAAAATCTTAAGTTCGAACATGAATAACAATGTCTTTGCAGATGCCAACTGACTTGTTCTTAAGATAAATCGCTAAGTATGTTTATCAATTAAGTTACAAACATAGGGCCAAATTTAATATATTTACATAGTTGTTGATAATGCTTACCATTGCTTCATCTTTCATACTAACTCTTTTTAATAGACCTTGATGAATCATTCAGACAAGCTTATCATCTTCTACATTAAGTCTTGTTAATTCGAAGGCTGGATTTTGAGGTTCCATTTGCCTTTCCCTTTCCCTTTCTCGTGATCTTCCCTATTGTACAAAGCTCCTTAATTACTACTTCTAAAAGAGTTGATAATTTCTTTTCATGATCTTCTCCAAGAAAATATGAATCAATGGTTAGTCGAAATATGTTGTCAATAAATCTTGTTTTTTAAGATTTTGGAAATAAAGAAATCAACAATGTGTAGAACGGAGAAGAATGACTAGTGGATTTTGTCATTGAGAGAAAGAGTTGAAAATCTGTGTTTAGTTGCATAATTTCTTGGAGGAAAGGAAGTTGAATTTTCCAATCTATCTCTAAATCACGATTATGTTGCTAGGTAGATTCAGGTATTGACAGAAAAAGATCGCATGTGAGGAAAAGAGTAAAGAATTCTATACTAATCTTGATAGGAACTTCAAGAACCCGGGTAGCACTTGGGTGACATAGAGTTGGGTGACATTGGTGACATTGACCAATCACATTGTCACAATGCTTGTGAAAGAGAGAGAAACACAAGCATTGTGGCATTCTGATTGGTCAATGTCACCAATGTCACCCAACTCTATGTCACCCAAGTATTTTCCCAAGAACCCAACCAAAAACAGAAGGAAAAAAAAAAATCAAATAGAAGGTGTGATATTAGGTGAGTGGAGTTCGTAATTAGTTGTCTCTCGTTGTGTGAAATTTGTGTGATCTTTGTATGGAACATGGCAGATCTAAGGATAAGGGCGACCAAGACAGTCGTCTTTAAAAAAATTGAAAGAATATCATGATATGTGATCATGTAATAATTCAGTCATACTTAATGATTTTCAAAAACATTTTCGTACTTGTATAATTTAGTAAAGAAAAACAAGTCATCCTCTCCACTCTCCTCCAAAATCGTCTTCCCAAACAGACCATAAGTCTTCTCTCTCTTAAAGGTTCTTCCGTGGAGAATTTGTAAAGGTTGTCTCATGACCATACTTAACTTACAAAGATTAATATGTTGATTTTCATTTTTAACAATTTGTGTTGTAATCGTTTCGAGCATAACCTGTGCAAGATTAATAAAAGGGAGCTGCTATATCGCACGAGGACTCAACACACGAAAAGCCGCACGACATGTTCAATAGCACCCTATTTACTTTATTAATGGATTTGTTTTTAAGTTTATGGATGCTTTTGAATGTATATAGTATATATACAGTAAGAAAAAACAATGCTACCAAAGCAATAATAGCATACATGATCCACGTTCCACAAGGGTGATAAGACACATACAAAAGTTGATTTGGAGAACCATCATTGAATGAGGTGTTTTTTTGTGATTTTTCATGAGAAAGATCCAGCAGAGACAAGATTTGTCATTTTGTGCAAAATAAAAATTAGGAAAAATAACCAAATGACATTTATAAAGCCATTCGTGCAAATTTGACGACAATGCTTGTCGTGCTTTTCAGCATTTTCCTTAATAAAAATGTCTTATATTTTGTTAGTTTCAAATCTAAAGTTAATAAAATTAAGAAAAACTAATATTATCTCAATAAAGATTGAATTGATTGACTTTTTTATCACATGAAAAAGAAATATTTAAAAACTAATTACATTAGTATTTTCTCATAAGATCCTTTCACGGAAGGTAATTATATTGAAGGCATGTTCTATACAAAATTTAAGTGTTTCTCCCAACTACGATTTAAACCTTAGTTTGCGATGCTGTAGAAGTTTGGTTTCTTTTGTTAGACCCAACACCCGTTGATTAATGATTACATTATTAATTTAGTAAATTGTATTTTTTTTTTTGACAAAGTAAATTGTATTTTAAAACGTGTAAAAAAATATTATTTAATAATTTTACTCAAACACTAGTTTTACTCAAACTGATTACACTATTTTAAAACTCAAACACTATTATGGACTCTAAAAAGGCTTCATCTTAACGTTTATCTTAGTAGACATCAATATTTGTTGAGTTAGATCAGATCTATTAAGGATGCATATCTCAACTTGTTGGAGGGAGTGCCATCTATTTGGCAGCTAATATCTCAATACGATTCTTGTGAGTATTTCTTCTTTGCAACTCTTTGAATTTTGATGGTCCTAATTGCTCCAACTTTTTCTATTCTTAAAGTCAATTGAAATGTACACATCCAATAAAGCACAATTTTTGTGTTGTGCATGTGTTCTTTTAATTTGGACATAGGTATAGCTTTTCTTTTTTGAAAATCATGTATGGTTTTTCCAAAACATGTTCCTTTCTTTCCTTTTCTTTTTTCTTCATTTTTTTTTTGGACTGCACAGCTTTCTTTATTTTGCTTAATCTAAAGGAGGTGAACCTTTCCTTTTGATTTTACACAAATAAAATCTAGCCTCGATCATTGTCACAGTATTATATGAATATAAATGACCAAATAAGAAATTAATTGCAAAATCATATGCAAAAATGAGCAATGAAATTTTAACAAAAGATCTTCATCAAATTTACACAAGAGTAAAACAGCCACATAAATTAGAAACTCCCTCAATCTTTTTTCCTTAAAATTTCTTTTGTAGTCAAACACTCATGACTAGAAGATGAATACCATAAAATTGGTTGTTGATAACATATTAAAGGTGATGTCCACTGGCTTTACCACAAAGCAAGACATTAGTGGGAATGTTATATTCATTACGAAGGCTACGTTGATCGGTCCAAACCCTAAGATATAATTGTTGCCCAAGATACTGACGTTCCCAGATTGCAGACCTAAGGTTCCACATACCTTGGTTGTCCAACGACACCAATATGGTAGTCCAAGAATTTGGGTACACCTATAAAAATATGAAGCACACCAAGTAAGCATACCAAAAGATAACATATTACAAATGTTAATATCAGATAGTCCAAATGTGACTGACCGCATGCAGTCATACTGTACACAATCCAAATCTGTCGTATGTCTTATAAAGTATATTTATTTTTATTTGAAGTTACGAATATGTACCATCGAAATCTAGCGCAAATGATTAGTATGGAGCGTGTATGAGTGTTGTAAATCTCGGAATCTAAGTACAAAGTTTGATTTTTACTTATAAAAAAGTTACCTGTGCAGTGTGCCTGGTCGGGGCATCGACTAAATTATATATTCTTCTCCTGGCTGGGGTCCACTGGCCAAAACCATAACTGTAATAATCACAATAAACATCATCATCATCTCCCCCTTAAAACAATTTTAAGCAACGATGATTATTTTTAATAAAGCATGTAAACATGATTAAAGCAAAATGAAAATAATGAAAAGATTACATACCCCACAACCCAAAAATCATAACCATCAAGATGCCAAGATTGCATGGTGTTTTCATCATTCTGGAAAACAAGCTCAACAAAGTCATGGAGAGAAGTTGGCAATACTGAGGTAGCTACATAAGCAGGACCGCCATTAGAAGGAATGCTTTGGATTGAATCCACACTGAAGATTCCAGGAATGTTGAAGTAATCAGCAAGCTTGAGAGGGGTTTCAGAGTTTACATAGGAAACCTTGTTAACAGCGTAACGTAATTTTCCATTAATTAATGGTGCTGAATTGGCTAATACAATTGTCTTTGTAGGAGTTATTTTTCCATAATGGTATGATCCTTGTGGGTTTGGCCTTGCAGCATTTGCTGTTAGATTCCATCTGAAATAAAAAATATAGATAGATAAATTATTGCAAACTTTAGGCTTGTTGATCTTGGTTAGAATTTCATGTTTAAATATGTTTTTAGTCTCTCACAAAATACTGTATCTAATTTTTGTATTGAAGGTCTTCTTGATAGTGGAGTAAGATTACATGTTCAATTAGTTGATAATGGGGATGAAAGTATAGTAATCGTGTTCTTTTACTAGTGTGACTGTTTAGTCCGACTTCGGATCAAAATTGGTTAAACGAATGACATAAAAGAAAGATGACTTATACAACAAGTATCTTCAGATTTCGGACGGAGATGTAATGTGAAAGCCTCTTGAAAATTTATTATGGATACTTGAACAAAATTAGGTAAAAGATCAAAATTGACTCATATTTATTACCTGAAACTTCTAGCTTGTATCAAAGACCAATGATATTGGTAAGCAGGAGGACTAGGCAAAGGACCAGAAGCAGGGGAGTGAGAGTTTGTATAATGCAACACTGCAGTTGCTGTGAGAATCCGTCGGGAAAACCTTGTTGAAGCAACAATGTAATAGTCCTTAGGAGATTGGTTTAAGGTTACCAAAACAGCAGCTGATTGCCCAACATGGACATCAAGGGAGTCATATATGTTTTGGATAACATGTGACCCTTCCACCTCAACTAGTTTTAGGGCATGTCCTTGAATTCGGAAGTTAATCGATGTTGACATTCCCACATTGGAGATTCTGAACATATACGTCTTTCCTGAAATTAAGCAACACAAATTTAATGAAAAAGTTGAATGGTTTTCCTAGAATTTGCAAAAAAGTAGAACTATATTCTCTTGGTTGGAAAAGACTGACCTTGATCACCGTTTATAGTTGAATGAGCTTGACCATTGATGAGGAGACCATCAGGAAATGCTAGAGATTTTCCAGAATCCAATGACTCTCTTAATGCCTGCAAAATCAGAACATAAAGATGAATATTAGGTATCAAATCCATCCTTAGAATTAAGAAAGACCTATTGAGGTCAACTTTATTTCTGAGAAAATATTTGTCTTGCCACTTGTCATCACATTTTTTATTTAATTAACACACGACTTTCTCTTCAGACTCATGTTACAACATGATTTGGATTTTCTGCAGTCACGAATTCTATGCATTTATGCAATAAGCAAATCAGCACATCAGTGGTCGTTGGGTCGATATTAGAGTCCAGATTTCAAGCTCAATATTGTAGAGTTAAAAAATAATTAAAATATGTTCGCTTTCTGCACCATTCAATCTCGATCCAACAACTAACGATGTGCTGGCTGCAGGAATTTGTGACTAAAAAAATCGAAATCCCTCCCAACAGAGATTACTATTACTAGTGATGTTAGAAAGTTATGACAATTTGTATAGAAAATGGAGGACAAAAACCTAATCAAGGTTACCTTATGGTTGGTCTTGTACCAATCACCAATGAGCAAAGTGAAATCTCCATCAGGGTATGGATAAGGAACTGAGATTACAGATCTATGATAGACATTAATTGCTCCAAACCCTCCAGCTGCTTTATGAAGTTGAGTTGATGGAAAGTATGTGTATGTTCCAATCTGATCTTTGGCCTGAAACTTGTATGTGTAATTTGAGTTTGGAGGTATTGGACAGTTGGTTCCTAATACCCCATCTTGCCATGAATTTTTCCTTTGTTTAATGCCATTCCTAGTTTACAACAACAATGTTAAACCATTTTCTCAAATAAAATGTCACATTATACTAAGAAAATGCACAATCTCTTTGTAATGACATATATATAAACTCAAAAACAGAAACTCACCAAGTGAGTAGAAATGGTTGGTCCAATTTGTTGACAAGATTGAGAACCACGTTTTCATTAGTTACTAAGTCTAGTTGAGGCCCCGGAAACTGACCATTTATCAAAATCACCTAAAAAAATGAAGTACCAAAACTTTAGATTAGACTTCAAAAACACAATTCGTATTCGTACGACAAATCAAATTCATATTCTCATAGATATTAAGTTTGGTTGAGATCCAAAATTGACCATTAAGTTCAGTGAGAAGAGAAATCTCAAATTGATATATGAAACAATAAGGTAAAAGCTTGTTTGATTATGATTTTTAGTAAGAGTATGTACTGTAAAAGCGTGGCATATCGATCATTTAGTCATTTGAAAGAAAAAAACCTCTGGTAAAATATTACATCTAAATAAGATTCAATATATATTAGAAGTCTATTACAATTAACACACCTGCTGAGGAGTACCAAGTGGAGAAAGAGTTCCATAAGTTACAGTCCATGTAAAATATTTGTATCCATCTTCTGCTTGCACTAGAGAAACACTAAGCAAAGCCAAAACAACAACATGCAGCAGCAGGTAGAGAAAACATGTGCTTCTCATTTCTTCTACAACCAATAAAGAAACATGGTTACATTTTAAGGTAAAAATGTTGAAAACTAGGAATTGAAATTCAAAATTACCAGTTTTGTGATTCTGCACAAAGTGTGACTCACTTCAAGAGTGAGAGTGTGAAACACCTACTCAGGCTTGGAAGCTGTACTGATGAAACATTTGTTTGCATAATAATATATATGCAAAGAGTGTTACTACTATGATAATATAAAATTGCAAAAATAGAGGATCTTTTTTTGGTTGGTACTTTTAAGGTAGCAATTTGATGATTCATCTTCGGCGCTGTTAACGGGTTTAGATGATTTTGTAGTTGCTTCAAACTAAAGTTATACTATGACATGCCTGCTATAAATTTAATTTTGTATATCTATAATAATCACATACCATATTAAAGTGAAATTTTATGTAGCTTTGTATTCTTTTTGACTTGTATACTATACCCCTTAAATGTAGTCATATATGGACTTTGTCTTCCTTGCTTTAGGAGTCAAATGGACCCTATGTTTGTTTCTAAATAATTGTATGATTGTATCAACGTAGTTCTATATCAAATTATAACAATCAAGTTCGTCTCTTGGTCCAAATTGGTATCAAATGCATGTGTACCAAATCATTATTTGGGGCACTAAATTGATAATATACTAGACCAAGTTGATAGAATTCTACAAACTGGGGCGTTAAATTGGGTTTTTCTTTTTCCCCTGCAATTTTTCAAATACGGTTGTAGATTTGATTTACACCAATTATGCGGTTCATAAATGTTATTTTTTGAGTTTAGAAAAAGTACCTTTAAAAATTTGAAATTACCACCGAAGATATTACGGGTTGAGTCACGATCAGGTAGTTTTCTTCAAAATGTTTCGCGCCACTACCCGAGTTTGTGCAAGGTGGACCAACAACAGTGTCGCCTCTACGATAAAACAACCCAATTCACCAGTGCACCACCGTAAGTAATCGTTCGAGAGATAGCACCCTTAATTATGGTTTAATCAATCAATCATTTGATTAGACCACTCTATATGGTAGACCACTCGAAATCGACGGGACAGAAAGGAGTAGAATAAGAAGGACTCGACAACACAAGTCGAAAAAAAGGGAGGAGAGGAAAAGCACAAGAACCTCAACTGTGAATTTCGGTGTAAAGAATAAGTGAGGCGAGCTCTCCTTTTATAGGGAGAGTTTCGTAACAAAAAACGGAGTGATTTAAGGGATTAACTCTAAAACAAACCGTGTTTGTTTTCGTGTGTGGATATATCCGGAACCTTCCGGATACTTTGTTGGATCGGATCGTAACAAATTTCTAAGCGTTATTTTACTCATGTTTGTTACTAATTTTTTTCTTAAAGTCCAATCTTTAATATTATTTTTTGCTCACGTTTGTTACTAATCTTTTTTTAAGAGTATTTAGGTACCATTTGGCCAGACTTTTTTTCGGTCTAAAGCTACTTTAAAACAAAGTTAAAATAAAGCTCCTTAAGGGAAAAGTTAAAGCTGTTTGGTTTCTTTATTTTTTTTTTAATTCTAAAGTTATTTGGCAAAATATTGTACAAAACTTTGAATTTTTTTTTTTGTTGTGGTGTCCGGGGTTCGAACCCTCAACCTTGTATATATTTATACATTGTCTATATCAACTGAGCTAAGCTAGAGAATAGTTTGTGTTTTCTTTTCCAATTATATTGTATAACAAATTTTGTTATAAGAATATCATATTTTTGGTGTCATTTAAAAAGATAAGAATTTATATTATATGATATTATATTTGTTACATTGTTGGTGTCATTGAAAAATATATGTTTAGTTTTTTTAATAAGAAAAAGATATGCATAGTTTGTTACAATATAAATGTGTAAAATATATATATAAGTATAATTTTTTTAGGCATCTATACTAGTAATTTTAATTAAAATCAAAATTTTATAAAAATAATAATTGTATGCATTACGCAACACTGAAAAAATTAGGCTTAATTACACTTTTGGTCCTCGTGTTTTGGCATACTCACGAAATTGATTCTGCCCTTTTAAAACAGAACAAAATGCTCCTTCAATTATCATTTTTGTTGCATTTTTCGTCCTACCCCCAATCATTCTTGCTCCTTCAAAAAGTCTTACCATCCAATCATGTTGTGTATTCGATTAAAACTCACATCAATATTTTGATGTGCGGAGCAAAATTAGTAGTAACCAATGAACAACTTATCAAACAAAAACAAACAATAAGATGAGATAAAGGAGAAGAAAAACATGATGATATTTATTTACTTAGTTCGGCTCAAATTTGACCTACATATGGAGGAGAAAGATTTCTCCAATCCACTATTAAAGATATTATACAATGGTTACGATAGATTAATCTTCTACAAATTCTCCAAGAACCAATTTTTTCGAATCTCTTCCATCAGTCAAAAGACTCAATGATGTGTTATACCAAAGTGAATACAGTGTTTTTCAATCCTATAGTATTACAAGCTCTAGTTTACCTCACACCCCTTCCTCTTTGTTTTAATTGATATAACAATTTTTTGATTTTCAAAAAAGTTAAAATAATACAATTTTCGATTTTCCAACAGAACATTTCTACTGATAGTCATGGACATTTCTTCAAAAAAAAAAATCTACTGATAGTCATGGACATAGTATGGCCCATGGCGGTTGAACTTTATGTTACCACTCCACCGAGTAATGGAAAGCCAAAGTATATGTCTAGCCGTGAAATTGAATGATGCTATTAAACTGTCATTTTCAACGCGATTGACGCTCTCCCTGCCTGCATGTGCCTTTTACAGTTTACTCGTACTGTCCATTGCCTGCAAATTCATCTGGTTTTCCATTATATTTTTTTTTTCTGCACCGATTTTCGACCCACCAACGAGTAATTTATTATTTTAATTTTCCTGGTTTTTATAATTGAATACTCCCTCCGTTCTAATTTATAAGAAAAAACATTAATTCACATTTATTAAGAAAACTAACACTTAGGGGGTGTATTGGATCATGATTCTAAGAGATTTTAAAAGACTTTTTTATCATGAAAAAGTCTTGTGGTATTCAATCAAGACTCTTTCCAATTTAAAAAAAGTCTTGTGTTATTCAATCAAGATTCTTTGTCATTTAAAAAAAGTCTTGTGGTATTCAATCAAGACTCTTAATCACTTAAAAAAAGTCTAGTGGTATTCAAAATCATTCAAATTTCGAAGGATTGTTTAATAAATCAAATTTTGATGGATTTTGTGGGATTTTCTAGTGAAATTTTAGCATGAAAAAGTCTTTCATGAAAACATGAGATTTCTTAAGATTTTTTTTTTTTAAAATTTTTTTTTACTATCTCTCCCTCTCTCTCCTCCCTTCTCTCTTACTCTCTCTTTTCCTCCTCTCTCTCTCTCTCTCTCTCTCTCTCCCCCCCTTCCTTCTCTCTCTCTCTCTCTCCCTCCCATTCCTTCTCTCTCTCTCTAGCTCTCCCATAAAAAACCTCTCTCTCCCTCTCTCTCTGATTCCTTCACTCTCTCTCTAACTCTAGCTCTCTCGTAAAAAATAAAATAAATAAAAGAGTCTTTATTGATATTTTGTAGCTCCAACTCTCCCGTATAAAATAAAATAAAATAAATAAAAGAGTCTTTATTGAGATTTTGTGAAAGAGAGTGTGTTATGATATTTTTTTTCAATTATTTCTTAAAATTCATAAAATCTGTTGAAATATCTTGAAATCCATAAAATCATTTCAAATCCTTTAAAATCTTATGAATTAAATCCATTGAAATCCTTAATAGTCTTTTAAAATCATCAAAGTCATCAAAATCTTGCAAAGTCTTTTAAAATCCTCAAGACTTTTTTAAACAAAAATTGTCCTTTAAAATCCTAATCCAATACACCCCCTTAGTAATTTGAGGAATAATTTTTTGTGTTCTCTTTGGAATAAGTTTCATGGAAAGATGTAAAAATAATTCTCATTAGTTAAAAATCATGGAGAAAATAAAAAGGAAAACAAATTAAATGCAACTTGCATTTAATTTTACATTGGAAAAGATGATTTGTTTGAAAAAACATAAAAATAGCATAAAAGTTGATCTTTTTTGCTTATATTTTGAGGCAAAGAAAATGAGATTTTTTTGCTTATATTTTAGGACGGAGGGAGTACTTCTCATCAGGCCTCTTATTCTTATATGCTCAAAGGCCCCAAATTTCACATTTCTCACCCGAATAATCCTTCTTGATGAGACTCTTAAGACGGAGTTATCTATCTATACATAGGTTTGTTTGAAATTTTAAAACTTATAAAACTTTTTTAATGAATAAATATGCAATTACCTCATGAAATTATAAGTTTCGTCAATTACCCCAACGTTAACAAAACTTCAATCATCTCTCTTAAATTGCACAACGTTAATCAATTTACCTCATCCGTCAAATTCTTCTATTAGCCAACATCACATTTTGAAAATACCCTCCCTAAAGTTTTGCACTTATGTGCAAAATGCCCCCCGAACTTGATATTCTTGTAAAAAATGTATAATTATAATATTTTTCAGCTTAGCTACATATTTAAATTGATATGTTTTGTTTTATAAACAGATTAGATGACATTTTTTTAACCAATGATTAGATGACAATGTTTCTAATGGTTTTAGTCTGCAATACTTATCTGATTATGAAAATTATATCAAGTGACAATATACACTATTATCATTCAGCAATATAATTCATTACCATGTTGCATCATCCACTATTTTGAAATCACAAAGGATATGAAAGAATTAAATGAATAGTAAATAAATACACCTCTTAGATTAAGCAATAGTCTGCTAAATCTTGCTTTAACTTTGGATTGGAATTGGAGATGCATTAATTTGTTAGCAAAATTAGAAACTCATTTCACATATTGTTGGGTTTTGGGAGTTTTCTTGTGTCTCGTTGTGGTTGTTTAGATAGCTAAACAATTTATGTGTAACATCCGTGACAACTTTAAGCATTGCTGTCTGACCTGACAAATCAACATGAGTCTTTTTAGCGTGTTTTGTCCTCACTCGCACGCTTATCATGAAACTTTCCGATAGGTCACCCATCCAAAGACTACTCCAAGTCAAGCACGCTTAATTGTGAAGTTCTTATGGAATGGGCTACCAAAAAGAAGATACATCTTGTTAATATAGGTAGTACCAAACAATTCTTATAAGTTTTCCTTCAACCATACAGTCTCATACCTGCACGGTCTCGGGATCCCTCTCATTCTGGTGTGATTCAGTTCCTCTTGAAGTTATCGGGAGCCGCTCATTGTCGTGCCTTGTGCACCGGCGACCACTCACGCCCTCGTCAGCCTTGGGTGTTACATTATCTATGCTTATCTTCTTGTTCTATTATTGCACATCTTGTGCTTGAATGTGGTTTTAATGGTATAAGTATATTTTGCCTTTGCAACAAAAAAGAAGTGGTAGGTAAGTAAATGTGAAGGGACTGAGTTTGAGCATATTAAATAGATCGTAACAATATTGAAGCATAGGAAAGAAATAGAAAAAAATAGGTGTAGAAGAGTCAACTATTTAGTATCAAACATAATCTAAAGGGACAACCAAATAGTCCATATAACATAGATGAAGAACCAAGTATCAAGTGGAGATTCTAAAACATTTTCATTAAAGTTAACTGTTAATTGTTTGTCTTTAATATCTTTTGAGTCAAGTATAAGAAGAAAAAAATATAAATTTTCAAGTTCGGTGGCATTTTGCACATAAGTGCAAAACTTCAGGGGGGGTACTTGCAAAACGTGATGTTGAATAACAGAAGAATTTGACGGAGGGGATAAATTGATTAACGTTGTGCAATTTAAGGGAGGTAATTGAAGTTTTGTTAACGTCAATGGATAATTAACGAAACTTACAATTTCAGAGGGGTAATTGCCTATTTACTCCTTTTCTAATACACCGACTCAAAACTGCGCAACTCTTACATAGTCATAACCTCAAATTTAAAATATTTAGACACACACAAATGAAAAAAATAATTAAAAGAGGAATAAATTATTCACATCATTTTTCATTTTTATCTTAATATTTCTTATATGTTTGAGAGTGCTTAAGTATATTTTATTTGTGTTTGTGATCAACTAAGACTTTCTCCTCAAAAACACTCCAAAACATAACAATTTTCACAAAATTTGAGTTTAAATACACAATATTTACATACATTACTACTATATATCAACATCATTTTCCTCTAAAAGCAAAGATAAAGTAACTCTAAAACTCTTGCCGTTGTTATTTTATGCAAATTTTCCCCATTAAACTTACGAGGTTCTTTCGGAAGAACCGTTTCGTTATGAAATGACGTGTTTGGATCAGTCGATATAGTAGGTTTTTTTTTTTTTTTTTTTAAAGTTTTGTTTCAATTTAATGATATCTTTTTAGTTACGGAAGATCCCCTTTTGATTTGAACCTGAGCGTTCTCAAATTGTACCACCCATAAGAAATTTATCTCTAAAGGATATTGGATTAGGTTTGTTATGAAGTACTTAAATTAGGTTTTTTTCAAAGTCAGGTAATGGTTCTAATTGAAGAAAAAAATTTCTTGTGTTGGGATGTGAAAGAGGTGATGTGTGTATAAAGGAAAAAGTTGAACGTAAAGATATGAAGAAAATGTGAGTCTCCACTCAAGGTGCGTGGTTATTTCTTGTGTACCAATGTTTGGAATCTTATTGTTGTGTGTGGAAAACACAATAACTGGTTAGCTCCAAAGTTAGAAGATAAGAAACTTTTCGTCCAATGGTATTTTTCATAGAAATAGCATTTTTGCTTATTTCGATGGTACTCAATACAGAAGACAAAATTCAGGAATTACTAAATATAGAACTATAGGAATTCATTCCGTTTTTCAAAAAGAAGATTTCATTGAGTATCGAGGAATCAAAGAATTAAAGCCAAAATACCAAATCAAAGTAGATCGATTTTTTTTTATTCCCGAAGAAGTGCATATTTTACCTGAATCTTCTTCCATAATGGTACGGAATAATAGTCTCGTTGGAATAGGAACACCAATCACTTTCAATATAAGAAGTCGAGTAGGTGGATTGTTCCGATTAGAAAAGAAAAAAAAATCAAATTAAAATTATTTTATGGAAATATCCATTTTCCCGGAGAGAGGGATAAGATATCCCGACACAAATATATCTTGATATCACCCAAAACGGTAAAAAAAATGAAAGGAATAAAAAAAATTAATAATTGGATCTATGTCCAATGGATCGCAACTACAAAAAAAAAAGTATTTTATTTTGGACATTGACCCTTCCAAAAAATATTCTCATGACTTTGAAAAAATGGTTTTACAATGTGACTACTATCAAGCAAGATACAAATAAAGCTATATGGGGTTTAAGATCATAAATTGAACATCAGTTGGAATGTCTAGATGATGAGAAATATGTCTCAGATATAGAACGTTTGGTGATTCTAAAATATGAGATATTTTATGGACTCATCACGAATTCTTCAAGTTGCTTAACCTTTTTTCCGTACGTACATTTTTTACAAAAATTCTCTACATTTCTTAAAATCTTTTAGAAATGAGCAATGATATTTGAACAACCATATACAACTTTCATGACAACCTTCTTTTTCTCTCTTCTTATCTATATAATATAAATTTGGGACCTATTTCATGTCCCTATATAGAAATGTTTTTCTCTTCTTATGGTATTGACATGTGGCACAATAATATAATGGAAGTTTTTTACAAATACTCTCACCACATTCATCCTCACAAAATACTCTCACCACATTCATCCTCACAAATTTTTATTTAGTGTTTATATATAAAAGGAAGTTTTACAATTTCAATTTCTAAATTTGAGATTAAATTTTAGAAATCAATCATTTCGAATTTCGAATCCAAAAAATACAAATTTTAATCAAATAATTTAATTTTTTTAATAAACAAATAATTTAAATTAAAATATTTGAATGCAGAGATTAAAATAAATAAAATAAGTAATGGAATAATTATTTAAATGAAAAAGAGAATAAATAATTGATATATTTCAAATAATAAAAATATGATTTGATAAGGGTGTAACTTTTTAAAATAATTTTATTTAGATTTGGTAATAATCATTAATTTTTTATATAATTTGAATTAATATGTTCTCTTTTAAGGTAATATACTTTTGTTTCTATTTTCAAATGTATATTGTATAGTAATAATACTGTATAATAGTGTTTATTCAAAACAAAAACAAAAATAATGTTATACATTTCTTAATTTTTATTTTCGTAATAATAATAATCATGATGTTGGACAATTTTTTTTTTTTTTTTTATAAATGATGTGAAACAATTGATTTGATTGTAATTATATCAAAGATATTTTATTCAAAGTGGCATTAAAACAATTAAACACAGTATGATTCGATTTTCCTTAATAATAAGGAAAAACCTTCCTCTCAAAGAAAAAAGAAAAACGAATTTGGATCCATTTAGTTTTATGTAACCGAAAAAAAAGGGCAGAAAAAATAACAATCATGCAAATAAATATCATAGATGATTTATAATGGTTGATTGCTTAAATTATGGTCAAATAATATCATGACTGATTGGAAAAGATATTATTCACTTATGATGTGTGACTTTTTTATTTGACCGGAAAAAAAAGTTTTTGGAACCAAAATTGACATTTAGATGGTAACTGAAATTTAAAAAAAAATATATATATAGTACCGAAATACATATTTGACTTATTTACATCATGAAATTATTCTAATGGACAATAAGGTTGTTTGACTCCAATTTTTTTGTTTACCTCTTTTTTTTATGTCTTTTTTTTATATTATTTTCTCCGCGATTATATTAGATCATTTATTTTTGTATCTATAAAAATGAAACCGATTGAATTCGTTTTCGATATCTCCCGTTCACATCATGAAATTTGGAGTATCAATTGTCGAGTCAAAGGTTGATTTATTTACATATTTTTTCGTGTGTAAATACATATTTAAAAAAATGTGTTTAAATACATTTTATATAAAAAGAATTATACATTTGGTTTTTGAACACATTTACAATTTTTTTTACACATTTAAATAAAAAAAATTAAATAGAAATGTACATCATGAGTATTTGTTTCCCCTAAAAAAAATCATGACTACTTTTTTTTTTATAATTTTAATCATACTAATTGTTGATAATTAATGTACCAATTTATTTTCAATTACTACATGGGAAATTTTTTGTGATTGCTTCATACATATTGGTTATAAATATTGTGTTTGAGGCTCACACTTTTCACATCATTTTGAGTTATAACTCATAATTTTCACATCATTGTTATAAGTTGTGCTTTTTGGTTTTAAATTTTCACTCAATTTTGAGCTTGATGCTGAAATTTTGATAATTTTCTCGAGATCATTCTTTTAATTTATTCATTTTTACTTCTTATTCTCATTTTTTTTCTTAGATCTAATTCTTAAGACCGGTTCTATTTCTAATATTTTCTTTGTCAATTCATCTTGATCTTTATTCACCTTTTATTTAGTTGTAGAAGTACATCTCAAACGACGAAGATGATGAAAGAATCAGCAGATGGTGTGAACTTTGAAGAAATTGGATTATGCACTTTGATTAGAATGAATGTATTTTATGAGTTTTTTAAGCAATGATTATTCTTTTGTACAATTATTCATCTAATTAGCTTTAGAGTTACAATTTGTGTTGTAAATGATATTTTACATTCCAAATAGTAGTATTTCTATAGATTATTGAATATGTTGTACTTTCAATTTGAAGTGCATCTATGAAAAAATATTGTAAAAACTATCATATATTTATTATGATTTTTTTAAAAATATTCTAAAATTGATAAAATCTTATTGAATATTATAGAAATTTGTTATTTGCTTCTTTGTAATTTGTTATTCAATGAAATTAATGAGCACCAAAATACAATTATAGATCTTCTTAAGAGACAATGAACATTGTGGTTCAAATCCTTCACCCTATGACTTTGTGTGGGATATGAACATAGACCAATTTTCTTAATCTTTAGAAATGGTTTTAATGAATCAAAAGATTGTCTTGCAATTTTGATTTTTAATTTTTGAATTTTTTAGTAACGTTAAAATTGAAAATTGTTCCATCTATAATCAAAATTACCAAGATTAGTTTTTTTTTTTGAATTCATATCACTTTGTCCGATCCATTTGTAATGATCTTCATTGATAGGAGTAAAATACAAGCATTAAAATAAAACAATCTAAAATACTTTCATTCGACAAAAAAAAAGTTATTGAACCGTATCTTTTTTTTTTCTAAAAAAGAAGTTATTGAACCGTTTATGTTGAATTAAAATGTGCTATCTATTTATGTCGAACCGTTTTATTCACAATGATATTGATAGTTCATTTCGAATATATGGTACACATTAAATGCTCATTTTTCTCTCATGGTAGTGCTATCCATTTAGCAATAAAAATATAGCCATTTAACTTTGCATCTTAAGTTAAAGCACAATTCCTTCAAAAATAAAGCACAATTATTGCATTATTGTTAACCACAACTTTTAAAGGTAATAATTTTCCAAGGAAATGATTAATGAATAAATATTCACCATTCAATAGACATTATCAATGACCATTTATCAAAACAAAAAAAAAAAAACAGACATTATCATTGACCAAAACTTTTAATGCGCTTGAAGTGATACATATACTTTCAGACACTGTTAATATTTTAATTTTAATATATAAAATACAAGATGATATTTTTTTAAAACGAACTTTTAGATGATTATGACCAACAACAAAAAGACATAGACCTCTATTGTCTATATTATATATGAAAACAAAGTTCTTCAAAGCCTACTCTTGACACACGACACCATGGACCAAACCAAGCATTCTCATGTATTTGACATTTGTACGGTTATTTTTTTATGATACTTTTTGTATTTGGTCATGATGTATGCATTAAAATAATTTTACTATTCTAAGGTTTTTTATTTGCTTATTATGTATGCATTAATTGGACCAAACACAAAAATTTAATAATTATAATTAAAAATGAAAATTTAATTTTTTTTATAGATATAATTGTTTTAATCTTATTTTTTATAAATAATTTTTTTTTATAAGGCCAAGAGAAAGGTTGGGCATCCGGGAGAGTCTGAAGCATCCCAACTAGGTTGGCACCCAATAGACACCCCCATCCTCTACCGCCTTTCCAATACGTATATTTTATTAAAAAAAGGAAAAAGAATTACAATGAGGGGGGGATTAAGCCAATACCCTCTAAAGAAAAATAAATATTTACAGAAAACTAGAAACATAAGTAGATAAAAAGATCTATAGTTCGGCATCTCATTTCTGTCCCTAGAAAAATCCGCCCCTAAAGAGGGAGGCAACAGAGTGAACCACAAAGTGTCTTGCATATCATGCCCCAAGGCTGCCAGGCCATCTGCACACCAATTCCCTTCCCGAAAGATATGAGAACAAACCGCACTAGAGGAGTCCCCCTGATATTCCAATAAATAATATTCATTTAAACGGTGGGCGGGGACCCTGAGAGCGGGTTTTGTATGCAACCTTTTGCACATTCTTTTTTTTTTTCTATGACTTTGAAATTACCGCATTAAATAGTACCTCATTATTAACAGCAGCCTTCGCTAACCAATCTTGCATAAAATTTAAATCCTTCTCTAGAACCGGATGTATTGGAGCACCCTCCGAAGCCACAATGCTATTGACATCTAAGGCTTTCTCACGGACGGGAGATAAAATATGTTCATGGTTTTCTTCTACATCATATCTAACAATTTCATCAGATACATTCTCAAGTTCCGTGAATGTATTATTAATAATAACAGGAGTATGAGAAGTATCAATTACCACTGATGTCGGAATTGATGATGATATATCCTCTGAATGATTAATGGAAACATCCCCCTGGACGGGAGATGTTGTTGCACCGAGCCTTGCTGCTCCCTCTGCGGCCTCAAGGGTAATATGCAGTGGAGTATCTGTATTCATAGATTCTTGCTGCATTGTTTCTGTTTCCTTCTTCAGTTTTTATTCATGGATTTTTTATAAATAAATTGAAATAACATTCATGTACTTTAATATTTTTTATCTGTTGAACAAGTATAAATGAAAATACTTTGATTTTTTTTTAAATTTAAATCATTTTAAATCTACTGCATGGTTAAAATAATTTTGTTAAGATTTTAAATATTATAATTATATTCCTAAAGAAAATACTATAATTATATAATATTTATTTCATAAAAGAAACTTGCGAAGGAAGACAAATATTTAAGAGAATGAGAAGCAATTTAAATGATATTATTGTAATACAAACTTTCTAAATAAGTTATCAAATTGAAATTTTTTCAATAAAATATTAGTTTTAATGCGTACTCTCCTTAATGAGTAATGAAGTTTTCAAAATAAGTCATCTCATTATAATATATAACAAAAAATTTAATTTTAATGAGGACATTCTCTTTACCGTCAAAGATTAATAATTATAGTAATAAATAAAAAATTCAATTTTTTTATAACTATAATTAGACATTAATAGATTAAAATAATAAGTACTATTAAAATAAAAAGGGAAAACCAGTCCATTTTATTTTATCACAGGTTGATATAATTTATTGATTTGTCTTTAATGTCCAAGATCTATCTTTTTACCACTAGACCAAACATTTGCAAATGTATTACATTAATATAAATATATTATTTGTAACTAAGCATGCTCTACTTTGGGGTTAATATATAAAAACAGTTAATGGACATACCTATGACACGTTCCAGGAAGCATGCTCTGCTTTGGGATTACTTGATGATGACAGAGAGTTTATAGATGGTATCACGGAAAATGGTGAGTTAGGTTCGGGCAATCAATTACGTTGGTTGTTTGTGCATCTCTTAACCACTAGCACAATGACGAGCCCTGATATAGTATGGGATGCGACATGGCAGTTACTGGCCGATGGTATCTTATTGAACGTAGGAAGCGTCTGAATATTCCGAGTAATGTTTATTGTACTTATTACGAAATCTATGCACCATTTTCGTTTTGTTTACGATCTAATTTTTGCATTTTTTTATTCTTTGGCTAAAAAGGCACAGTTTAGAAAAATGGTTAACATAGTCGTGCTCAAAGTATTGTATGTCTATCTCAATAAATATATTTATCTATTTAAGTAATGATAATAAACAAATACAATATTCTTTCAAAAAAAATAAAAAATACACTATTGAATATTTTTTATTTTGTGAGAACATGTTTATACAACAATATATAGAATAGAAAGAAAGAATTTAAATACGAGTGGATGCACATAAGAAAACAATAGCTTAAGTAAAACAGATATAAATTCAAGGCTACCTAACAAAGTAGACACACCAGAGAGCTTTTCACTATTTTTTTTTAGACGGTAAATATTATTCTTCATCGAGAGGGCGTAGGAAACGCCAAGCACTTGCGGAAATGAACAGAGGATGAATACAAGAACCAACAAAGGCAACATGCCTTCACCCAAAAAATCATGAGGCCGAGGTGTACACGAGGTTGCCTTAATCAAAGACCAAACCCAACAAAGTACCACGACAAACCGTGGTGCTGCCTACACGAGAGTACCCCTGTCTCACAACCTAATGCCCACAAAGATCCTATAAAAAATCACAGTTGCACTACAATAGGCCGAAATACCTGCAACTAAAAAATAGAAAAGCCAAGCGTACGCATCAGCAATTATGCACACACAAAAGCCTCCTAGCCAACGGCTACATCACGTAATAGCAGCGCAAAACTGACACCAACACACCCACAGATAAAACAAACAGCATAAGGTTAATCTAGAACCTACTGTCGACGCCATAAAAATGTCATATATAGCTTTCCACTATGTATATCTTGATTAATTTGTTCACATTATCTGTTCTTTAATTGATTAATTTGTCACGTTATATATATTAGTGAGCATTCATGACATCATTTTGTAGCAGTTCCTATATCTATTTATTTTCGCGTTAAATAAATAATGTCTTGGGAAATCCTTTAGAAATAAGCTTATTTTTTTAGTTTGAGTTAAGCTGAAAGAAACTTTTTTCGATTAAGAATTGAGTCGTAACTTTAATATCATTTTTTCTGTTGCATTGCATATATTCTCTTACTATCATTTTTAGTTTTTATGACAATGACAGAAGTGAAAATAGGCATATTTCAAGACATAATGATATGTTTTTTTTTTAAGGCCATAACATGTTGTAATTGTCATCGATGAGAATCAGAACAAATGATGTGTCATTATGCAACTTTAAAAGGAAAAGCTGCACTTAAAATGCATTAAGAGGTAACATAAAACTTCAAAGTAAAAACATGTCTCCACTGAGATATGTTTTGTTAGTGTTGTATCCACTGCACTTCTCTTTGCGTACTCCACTTAAAATGCATTAACAGAATTTTTTAATGGTATTAAGAGCTCTAGAATTCCAAATCACCGGTTGAAACTAAGGGTGAGATGTCCAGTTATGCTGATGAGAAACATCGATCATGCTAATGGACTGTGTAATGGTACGAGGCTGATAGTTACACATCTAGGGAAGAGCACGATAGTTGATACTGTAATTACAGGAAAAGGGGAAGGTACCAGTGTATTCATTCCCAGGATGAATCTTATTCCGAGTGATCCAGGACTATCCTTCAAATTCAGGCGCAGGCAATTTCCATTGACGTGTTGTTTTGCAATGACAATACATAAAAGTGAGGGTCAATCTTTATCTCAAGTGGGGGTTTATCTTCTTAAGCCTGTGTTCACGCATGGACAACTTTATGTCGCTGTCTCTCGAGTAACTTCAAGAAAAGGTCTGAAGTTGGTCATCCTGGATGAAGATAATAATGTTTGTAAGGAGACCACAAATGTTGTGTATCGTGAAATTTTTCAAAAAAGTATGATCATTGGTTATGTTTTAGAATTGTTATTGCTATAATTTCGAAAACTAAAGTTGCCTATTGTTTGGAAGTCGTTTTATTTTTAATTTCTTTGTAAGGCGTACTGGTCATTATAGACATGCAATTTCTATATAAGCAGATCCCCCTGTCATTGACTATTAATTCATGCACTTTTCAGGTTTAACAATCTGCGGAACCTTTTTTTTTTTTTTACATCGTTGTTACCCTAAAATACAATATTTACATTAAACCATTTGTTTTGTAAAAATTAAAAACAAATAACAATCGACATTTTTGTAGCCCAAACTATATTTATACACACCCGTAAAAAAATTAAACGTTTGCATTTACCGACTACGTGTATGCATGTGGCACTGACTATTATATAAAAAAAAAACATATTTTTTTAGTTTTTATGATTAATAAAATACATTTTGTCAACAAATATTATTATACATTAAGTCAGCGTATTTTTTGCAAAAATATTACATATGCTAAGTTTAACAATGAGTGCATCTTATACAACAAATAATTAGTACAAGTATAATAATCCAAATACTTTTATCGTTATATACAATGTTTAGAGCTTTCAAGAACCATTCCCTCATTCCTTGGAAGCTGAGAAACCGTTGGAACAACTGCTTGCATATTGTCAGAGGCATGAACTTTCTGGTTACACATGTGTTTAGAGAGGGTAATTGTTGCGCTGATGCTTTGGCCAATATTGGCCTCACTCTAGATCATCTCACTATATGGTTAGATTTACCTGATTGTGTTAGAGGGTTCTATACTCAAAACAGACTAGGGCTGCCTTGTTTTAGGTTTGTATAGTCTTGAAGAGGTTTGGTTTGGCCCCCCTCTCTCTTTTGCTTTGTTTTTGTTTCTATTAATATATTTTGGATAGTCTCAGCTAGTTACTGAGCTATCTTTGCTTAAAAAAAAAAAAAAAAATATATACAAAATTAAGATGATATTTTTTTCATATCGAATTTAAATTATAACCACAATTATAACTTTTAAGATAACATAATATAAAATCTATACATATGATAAAAAAAAAAAATTATTTCCCGTGCGTCACTATACTAGTTGGTCAAAAATAATAGAGAGAATAAGAATATAATGTGAGTATGAGAGATAAAATTGTCTAAAAATTATCAGAAAATGGTTGTACATATATCATTTCTCTTTAGAAATATACCAAGTCTATTTTTTAATTTTTTTTAGGGTACAATGTTTAACAACTATTCAATTTTTAACATTTGTTTATTTTAATTTGAAATAAATTACCCATACGTTAAGTTTTAGTTTATTTTGGCCATTATTCTCCTTCTCCTGAATTCTACTATACAATTTGGTCACTATTTTTACGATTTAATTTCGAACACCACAATCAACTTCAGTACAACGTATATATAATGACCAATGCAGAAACAATTCAACAGGGATCTGTGGCGCAATGGTAGCGCGTCTGACTCCAGATCAGAAGGTTGCGTGTTCGATTCACGTCAGGTTCACATCCTGTTTTTATTTTATTTTTTCATCTATCACTACAATGACGTATGCTTATTATTATTGGTTTCAGAAAGATTGGATAACCTTTTTGGATGGTGCATCAATTAATTGGCAGACAAAATTAATGGTGTTTGCTTTCAATACTGTATTACAGATTAAATTATTCTTATTCCTTGTTATCAGAAAAAGTTATTTTTGTGTGTTAATTTCCCGATTAAAAAAAAGGATCATGATTATTTAGAGGAGAAATGCTAGGGACACACTCTCTAACACATCCTTTTAATACACACCAATAATAAATTGCCACGTCATCCAATTTCCTTATTGATTTACCTGACAACCGGCTGCATAAGTTAAGAAACAACGTTATTATTTTTTTCAAAAGTCATCCAATAATCTTAATTGTGAAAAGAAAAAAAAAACATCGTCACTATCCTTTGTTCCTTCAACCACCCTTCCACTAATCTCATTCCTGCAGGTATTTCCAATTACGTTTTTCTTCCCGTTGAAATCGAAATCTAAAACAAACTCACTAGAAATTACCAAACTCAAATTGTTATAGAAATGGAATCCTTATGCTTTTTCAAACTCAAATTCTCTGTTTTTTTTTTTTTTGCAAAGGTTCCAAAAAAGTGAAGGTACAGTCATGGTGAAAAGTGGAAACACATGGAAGAATGAAGATGGACGGTTTTTTTCAAAACTGAAGATGGAGAGTTAAAGTCCAAATAAAAAAAATAAATACTCTTTCAAAATCAAACCGGTAGCAAGTTACCAAATTAAAAATAGTGGATAACATGTCAATTTTTAAAAACTTTTGTATAATATGCAGAATGCCACTTTAATATAGCATATAAGATAAAACTTATGAGCATTT
This sequence comes from Medicago truncatula, assembly GCF_003473485.1. NCBI lineage: Eukaryota > Viridiplantae > Streptophyta > Magnoliopsida > Fabales > Fabaceae > Medicago > Medicago truncatula. The sequence continues at coordinate 36,327,266 of NC_053049.1, forward strand.
TTCCTTCAAAAGAAAAAATTTATTAGCATTTCTTTACATTCTTTTAGTATGGTTTTCAATAAAACTGATCATGATTTTCTCAAATACTTACTAAAAAAATGATTTTCTCAAATACATAATTTGTTTTAGTTAAAAACATATAAACAATAAAAAAAATGCATCTGCTTCTTCAAAAACAAAAAGAAAAATGCATCTGAGTTTACCCTAACTAACATTATTCCACTCCTTGAAAAAATCACTATGGCGGCACCAAAACTACTGAAATATCCATTCCTCCAAAAGCGAAAGTTGATTAAAAATTTTACATTTCGTCAAAAAAAAAAAAAATTACATATCAAACATTTGGGCACAAAAGTACATATAATTTAATTATTTTAAAATTACACATTATTCATTTTTTTCCTTTCTATTTTGTTCTCAAAATGTATATGTACCCAAACCATAAACTCAAATGTTACCAAAAAAAAAAAAAACAACATAAACTCAAATACTTCATACTTGTGAGTTGCGACCAACCAACTATTTTTATGATTTTTTTTATTTTTTTTAAAAAAACATATATGATTTAACCTATGCATACTAACCCCACACACTCAAGTCCAAGGAATATTTATTTGGACACATTCCCACAATTACGGTTAGGAAATTGTTAACTAATGCCTACGGAGCATTAGTTAAGGACCATAAAAAATAATTTTTTATTAAAGTTTGTGTAATCATTGCATTGAAAACTTTTTAAGTAATTTTTTCTTCAAATTTTATACTACCTCCGTCCCTAATTATAGGGTCCTTTTGAAAAATAACGGAAATTAAGATAGTGGATATTTGTATTAAATATGTTTGTAATTAGTATTGTTTTTACAGTTTTATCCTTTAAGAGATAGATGTTTTATGTTTTCAACATGCTATTTATTGTTGATTGAAGAAAAAGATGTATAATTAATAGGGGCATGTATGTAAAGAAATAATTAATGTAGTTGGAAATAGCAAAGGAGTCTTATAAAAAGGGACAAAAAAAATTCTCAAAAGGGTCTTATAATTAGGGACGGAGTAGTAAATAATATGATATTTTATCCAAATTAACCAAGATTTTAACATTTCAATCAGGGAGGTTGGCTTGAGTCTTGATGACAAGTCCACAACTAAACCAAGAACTCATTCATTCCTTCTAGATCTTAAACAACTAAATTTATGTTGACTCCACTAAGTCGTCTTTGATTCCATCTAAAAGCAAAGTGAACAAAAAAAATGCTTTTGCATTTAATCACTATTAAAAAAAAGAAGGAAATTTCTATGTTAGCAATTGAGCAAGGGACCACAAGATTAAATTCTATGTTAGTTTTTTTTTTTTTTTTTTGGTGGTGAAATTCTAAGTTAGCTGTCCAAAATCCAAATATCAAAGATTTCGTCAAATAAAGATTATTTAAATAAATACAAAATCCAAGATATTCTCAATTATTAAGAAACCATTCTTCCTTGTTTTTTCCGATTCGTGAAACCAGAATTGATTGGATAGAATCTTTTATAGCACATTCGTTTTATTAGTAATAAGTTCATCACCATCCCTTTCATTATTTTTTAACATGATATTTGACTTTCATTGACCTTCCTTAGATCAAAATTTTTTTGTCTATTAATTTTGTTTTTTGTTTTATTTGTTCTTGGTAGATCATGGCTATGGTTCTAGATGCTGTTGTTGGGAAATTAGTTGAAGAACTAATGAGTTCAGTTGTTGACATGAAGAACAAAGCTTTGAAGTTCAAACCAACTCTAGATAGATTAGAAGCTACACTTCAATCATTAGGACCATTGATCAATCAAATAGATGAACTCAAGAAGAAATTGGATCATTCACCCAATGAAACAAAAACACTGATCAAACAAATGAAAGATGGAAAAGAACTTGTTCTAAAATGTTCTAATGAAGACAAAATCCAGTGGTGGAATTGTTGTTACAAAAAAGCACAGTATCAAGAACAACTTGAAGCATTGGATGAAGAGATTAAAAGATTCTTTGGTCTTGATATGATAGCTCAAGGTGCAGTGACTGGATTGGAAACACTTTTGGAGATTAAAGAGTTTCGTGCTGAATTTAGTAAGGCTAATGTTGGGAGAAGTGAAAGAGTTGAATTAAGAGGTGTTTGTTTGCCACCTCAACCACCTGGTTTTATTGTTGGGTTGGATGGTCCTTTGAATGAGTTGAAGATGAGATTGTTGAAGGATGAGGTTAGTGTTTCTGTTGTTACTGTTACTGGTTCTGGTGGTTCGGGGAAATCTACGTTGGCCAAAAGGTTTTGTTGGGATGAAGAAGTTAAAGGTATGATTTTGTTAATTTCTTTCATTGCTTTAGATTTTGTGAGGAATATTGTTCTTTTGTGATGATGTTTTATGTGAAACTAGTTTAGTATATGTCAAGTGACCGAAAGGTCATGGGTCGGGTTCAAGTCCTAAAAACAACTTTTTGTGTAAAAAAGCAGGGTAAGACTGCATACAATACATAAAAAATGGTGACACTTCTTCCCGAACCCTGCGTATGCAGAAGCTTTAGTGCACCGGGTTGCCCTTTAGTTTAGAACATGTCACTTTAGTGTTAGTTATTATGGTCTAAAAGGGGCATACATTTTAAATTTGTTTCACACATTCAATAAGAACTTAGCATTTGCCACTTTATACCACATTGTTAATACTTTTTTAACATTTCAACTGATACATCTAAGCTACACTTTCGAAAATAACATTCAGTTATATTTGTGCATGTTTAATATCTAGAATAAGATATCCACTGCCAAATGTGATGAGTGCCCTAATTTGTGCATGTTTCAAAAGATACTAGAATACGATGATCTTGAGTTTGCATGGCTTCTAAATGTGTATGATTTTGCTCTGGTTAGGTAAATTCAATGAAAATATTTTCTTCATTACCTTTGCAAAAACACCAAAGCTGAATACTATAGTGCAGAAGCTGTATCAACACACTGGTTACTATGTTCCGGATTTTCAAAACGAAGAAGACACGTTTAACCAATTGGAACATTTGATGAAACAAGTTGTGAAGAAAGGACCAATATTGTTAGTCCTAGACGATGTTTGGCTAGGGTCAGAATCACTTGTTGATAATTTTGTGTTTGAGATTCCAAACTACAAGATTTTGGTGACATCAAGATTTGCAATTGGAAGATTCGGTCATCCATTCGTCTTGAAACCTCTTTCTGAAGCACATGCTATAAATCTGTTTAAACATTCAGCATCCTTAACTAAGAGCACCTCAGATGTTCCTGATGATGTTGTGAAAGAGGTGATTTCTAAAGTCCTATTAAATTACAATACTAAGTTACTCTATCCTTTCCAAATATAAGTCATTGGTTTAGCGGCGCAGTTTATTACTTATTTGTCTTCCATTCCTCTATAATTCATTGTAAATATATTTTGATGTATACTAATGTACAAAATATGTTGCAGATAGTAAGAGGGTGTAGCGGTTCTCCCTTGGCACTTCGAGTGAGTGGCAGATCGTTAATTAACGAACAACTGATAGTTTGGCTTAACAGAGCTAGGGAATTATCAGCTGGTAGGTCAATTCTTGATTCTAACAAGGACGTGCTTTCTTGTCTCCAAAAGAGCTTAGATGTTTTGGATCCTATGTCCATGGAGTGTTTTAGGGACCTTGGCTTATTTCCTGAAGATCAAAGGATTCCTGCTGCTGCCCTTATTGATATGTGGGCTGAACTAAGGAATGATGATGATGCAAGTGCAATGGAGAGGATTTATAAACTAGTCAACCTCAACTTGGCAGATATTATTGTTACAAGGTATTATACATTGATTGGTGTTTCGTAAACAATTTGATATGGTATATAGTTAAGACAAGAGTGTCAAAATTTTGGTCACAAAACCGACTTGCAAAGTGAGGAATGTCTCTCTTTATAAACTCTTATCAATAGTTTAATATTTCCAATGCGAGACATGGGATTTCCCAATGAAGAATATCATGTGGGTTTGTAAGGTTGAGTTAAGTCAAACTCAAATTCTTAGATGGTATCAGCTTGTTCAAGGTCTGTTTGATCACTTACTATCACGTTTCTACTATCGGGCTATTTAGATCAGGCTCCAAATATATCACATTGAATATGATATGACCTGATGATATATTTATAAGTGGATGCAATCCGCACCCTACAAATTCGTTTATGAGGTTGAGTTAAGCAATATAGGACGAAGGTAGTACTTAGGTTATTATGTTTATTTTTTAAAATATAAAAGTTAGTTTTGTTAGAGTTTATGTTAGGAATAAGGATCAAACTCTTGACAATCTTGTTACTCCACTCTTTGACACCCTCATTATATCCTCAATGTTGGAACAAAGGGATTCATTTTGTGAATTTTGAGAGAAAATATGGAGGAGAAAAGAGAAGAGATTAGAGACAATCGGAGAAATTAAACTTGTATATCATATTACAAAATTCTCTAATGGAAACACATATGAGAGCTAAACTGTTTATAGTCTATATTACTTGAGTAACAAGTAAACTCCTCTAAAAACTTTACAACAAACTTTTCTAACTTAATTCACAACAAGAAGTTAACTAACTTCACTCAAGGTCATTACTACCAATTTCTTTTTGAATGCACGGTCTTTGATTTGTTTTCATTGATCAGGAAAGTTGCAAGTGGCACAATTGACTACAACTACCATTATGTTACACAACATGGTCTTCTTCGGGATCTAGCCATTCGAGACAATAGCCAAGAGGCAGAGGATAAGAGGAATAGACTCATAATTGACACAAGTGCAAATAATCTTCCTTCGTGGTGGACTTCTGAGAATGAGTATCACATTAAAGCTCGCATATTATCCATATCAACTGGTTTGTTCATTTTTCTCTCTTGACTCACAAACTGATAGAGTTTTTCTCTGCTCGAATGTACAAACTGGTAGAGTACTTTAACATTGATTGTTGAATCTTTTTGCAGATGAAATATTCACTTCAAAATGGTGTAACTTACAACCAACAGAAGTTGAGGTTTTAGTGTTAAACCTTAGAGAAAAGAAGTTTGCACTACCAATGTTCATGAAAAAAATGAAAAAGCTAAAAGCTTTGATAATCACAAATTACGACTTCTTTCCAGCTGAATTAGAGAATTTTGAGGTGCTCGATCATCTATCGAATCTCAAAAGAATCAGATTAGAGAAAGTTTCAGTTCCTTTCCTTGGAAAAACTGTATTACAATTGAAGAATCTTCAGAAGTGCTCTTTTTTTATGTGCAATGTGAATAAAGCATTTGAAAATTGCACAATAGAAGATTCAGAAATGCTACCAAATTTGATGGAAATGAATTTTGACTATTGTGATATGGTGGAATTACCAAATGTGATTTCCAACATTGTATCTCTAAAGAAGCTTAGTATTACAAATTGTCATAAGCTTTGTGCACTTCATGAAGGAATTGGAAAATTGGTCAATTTGGAATCACTTAGGTTAAGTTCATGCAGTGGTTTATTAGAGTTACCAAACTCAATCAGAAATCTTCATGTGCTCAAGTTTCTTAACATTTCTGGATGCATAAGCCTTAGTCAATTACCTGAGAACATTGGTGAGTTGGAGAAATTAGAAAAGCTTAATATGAGAGGTTGTTCAAATATAAGTGAATTACCATCCTCAGTTATGGAACTTGAAGGATTAAAGCATGTGGTATGTGGTGATGAAGAGACTGCTGAAAAATGGGAACCTTACAAAAATATCCTTGGTGATTTAAAGGTAGAGGTTGTTCAAGAAGATTTCAATTTAAATTTTCTTTACAATTAACAGTGAGGATATTTGGGACTTGACTGCATGTGGTAATTGTGGATTTCTTTACATTTTTGGAGTCATTGATTAAGTGATTTTTACTTTATACTTGTGTACTTTATTATACTTAAGAAATGTGATGCCTAACAAAATTCCAATAATAGTCCCATTTAATTTTCACTACTTGTCCTTTCTTGTTTTTTTGTGTAATTCTTTTTTACATATTTTCAAATTCATACAACAAAAACAAAATGACAAATTGTCATTTGTCAACTTCATTCTTTTTGGATAGATCACTCATTATTTTCGCGTTATTTTCTATAAATGAGTCACTAAAGAGTGTGGTTGGAAAAGACAATTCATATACAAGATAATTGTTTGTCATTAATTGATAAATGAATTACTCCCTCCGTTTCAAATGAGTGTCGCTTTAACCAAAATAATTTATTTCAAAATGGATGTCACTTTATATTTTCAATACAACTTTAATTTTTTTCTTCCAACTTTACCTTCTGCAACTTTTCTCTCGCACAATATCATACACAAAGCAAATGTTTGTCACCGCAAAAAATTACTAAAATTTGCAAGACCTAGCACAACCAATAATACAAACATATATTGTTAACATTTTAAGGCTTAATATCTTTTGTGGTGTCTTGGGTTCTACATCATATCCTCTGCTTTGTATGTGTGAATTTATAATGATGTTTGTCACTTCGGCTAAAGACAAAAAAAAAAAAAACTAGAGCTTTTTTAATATTTTTCACATAAAAAAGAGAAGAATTATATAATACATCAATTATAATTTAATTTTTATATTTGACATAAAAAAAGATAATAATAATACACCAATTATAATTTTTTTACGTTTCATTTTTTTCACGTTGTATTTTTAGAAATGAGTCACTAAAGAGTGAGATAAAATTCATACACAAGACAATTGTTTTACATTAATTATTTAGTTTCTTTATATCTTCTAAACAAAAATGAGAAAATTTGAATATACTAATTTTAATGATTATAAAATATTTTTTTGAAATATTATTTAAATTGCTTGTTTTCTTTTAATATATTTTACAGAAAAAAAAGAACAATTATAATACAAATTTGAGATGCTAGATTAGTGGTAAGAACACAACCTTGTAACCTCAAGGTACTATTAATAAAAAAAAATGCCCCCTTCCCTAATTTTTTAAAAATATCACACCCTAATTGATTTCATCATTCTGATTCACTTTATTTTCTTTGCAAACAACAACTTTTTTGCAAGCCCCCCATTTTATTGTTTTTAAATTAAGTTTAGTTTAATTGTCGAGTCGAACCACGATCTATGTGGAGACAATATCTATTTATTACTGTATTACCTTATGATATTTAGCTATGTCGAATGTTTATATTGATGTACTAACATCTATTGTACACTTAATTATGGAAAAAATAGGCAATTATCCGCCTGAAATTGTAAGTTTCATCAATAACTTTCATGAAATTAACAAAACTTCAATTACCTCTCTGAAATTTTACAACGTTAATCAATTTATCTTATTCGTCAAATTTTTCTGTTAGTGAACATGACGTTTTGCAAATATCCCCCTGAAGTTTTGCACTTATGTGCAAAATGCCCCCCAAACTTAAAAATTTATATTATTTTTTCATAAAGACAAACAATTAACAATTAAATATTAAAGCTAACTATTAATTTTGGAGTTTGGAAAAACTACATGCATATATACATCAAAATAAAAAAAAAATGTGTATTTTTAAAGTGACAATAATAGTTATTTCTAATAGACAAATTATTATTTTTAGGGGTTTATAGACAAATTAATAATCAGTTTTAAATTTATATTTTCTCCTTCACCATCTTAGTTTTTTAACTCCTCCAACTCCTTCAACAATTTGTTCAAACCATTTAAACTACACAACCCCCAATATTTTCATATGATTTGTTCTTGTTTACACACTTTATAGAAAACTTCATTCTAACTTCTTGTTTGTGCTTTATGCAGGGACAATCATTCATCGTATACAATCTAGCTCACACCACAATACTATCAGACCGACATATCATATATAACATATGAAGGAATATTCATGTAAAAAAGACACAAATCATCAGCAAATGAAATATGTGATCGGTATGTATAGAGGAACACTTATTGAGAAATGTCAAACACTTACATATATTTCTTTACCTTTGAAATTAATCCACAAATCATCCCATTATTGTCACTTTAAAAAATACACATTTTTCCCCATTTTGAAGTCTATTTTGATGTATATATGCATGTAAATTTCCCAAATTCTAAAATTAATAGTTAGTTTTAATATTTAACTATCAATTGATTGTTTTAAGAAAAAAAATATTATAATTTTTTAATTGTTTGGGGGGCATTTTGCACATAAGTGCAAAACTTCATGGGGTATTTGCAAAACGTCATGTTCTCTAACAGAAAAATTTGACGGAGAGGTAAATTGATTAACGTTGTTAAATTTCAAGGGGGTAATTGATGAAACTTACAATTTCAGGGGATAAATTGACTATTTACTCGATTCAGATTCCTTCTTCTCTTGTTCTATGTAAAGTTGCGCAGTTTTGAATCGGTGAAATTTCACAACGTTAATCAATTTACCTCTCCGTCAAATTTTTCAGTTAGTGAACATGACGTTTTGCAAATACCCCCCTAAAGTTTTGCACTTATGTGCAAAATGCCCCCAAACTTAAAAATTTATATTATTTTTTTCTTAAAAACAAACAATTAATAGTTAAATATTAAAGCTAACTATTAATTTTGGAGTTTGGAAAAACTACATACATATATACATAAAAATAGGAAAAAATGTGTATTTTTAAAGTGACAATAATGGTTATTTCTAATAGACAAATTATTATTTTTAGAGGTTTATAAACAAATTAATAATCAAATTTAAATTTATATTTTCTCTTTCACCATCTTTGTCTTTTAACTCCTCCAACTCCTTTAACAATTTGCTCAAACCATTTAAACTACACAACCCCCAATATTAATCCACAAAATCATCTCGTTATTGTCACTTTAAAAAATGCATATTTTTTCCCATTTTGGAGCCTATTTTGATGTATATATGCATGTAGTTTTTCCAAATTCCAAAATTAATAGTTAGTTTTAATATTTAATTATTAATTGTTTGTTTTTAAGAAAAAAATAATATAAATTTTTAAGTTTGGGGGGCATTTTGCACATAAGAGCAAAACTTCAGGGGGTATTTGCAAAATGTCATGTTCACTAACAGAAAAATTTGACGGAGGGGGTAGTCAAGACTAACGTTGTGAAATTTCAGGAGGATAATTAAAGTTTTGTTAATTTCAAGAGGATAATTGATGAAACTTATAATTTCAGGAGGGAAATTGAATGAATCTTATCTTTTGTACAGAAAAGTCAGGCATCTCAAATCTGAATCTTATCTTTTTTATACAAATCAACTACTTACTTCTCTTCTTTGTGGTGGTAAACTAACAGACAAACAAACATGCTTCTCCTGTGTTGTTACTCTTCTAGAGTTGTGTGATTCTTTGTTCCTTCCTGCTTGCGATTTGTTCATTTTCTTTGTTCAGGTTTGCGATTCTGGTTTTTTTTTTTTGAGTGAATAAGGTTTGTCATCACTTGGTTACCAATACACACACGTATCCGCAGCTTCACTCTTCATTCAATAATAATAAATTAATAATAATAATAATTAATAATTACTTTTAGATGGTTTATTTGTTTATTCATATATTTATATATTAAACTAAAAAAAAGTGTTCATTCATCTCTTATTTAAGTTCAAGGTAATTTTAAATTAACATTCTTAATTGAACCATTTAATTTGAGTATTTAGATAACAAATATTAGATGAAATTTTAGAGAATGAGACCCCCTAAATAATACACGTGACACCTTACTAATGGACCGGAGGTTCAAAACTGCAAAAGAATCAAAACATAGAGGACTGTTTTGTATTTAAATTAGTTAGGGGTCCATAACCGCAACTTTTGAAAAGATAGAGGTCCAAAAGTGCAATTAAACCTATTTTTAAAGATATGGTGACTAGTGGTGTGATCAGTAAGTTTTTATTAGACTTTTTCAAATGCATTAGTAGTTTCTTATGATGTGAACTAAATGTAATTAATTGATCATGAACTTTCTTTAAATGAGTAGTTATTTATTAGTTAGTTTCTTTTCAATCTGTCAAACATTCTATCTTTACTAAATGTAGTCTATTTTTATTATTATATTTACTTTAAACATGTTATAATTATGGAAAAAAGTATTACTCCAAGTTATTATACATTATATGATAATATAAAGTTTTAATACGTTTTGATTAATTCACATCGCGAAGACCGTTATTTGTATCGCAGCGTCCGTTACAGTCGAAATCGCGACAACATTAACGCGATCGCGACCGTTATTTAGAACCTTGGCACAACAATACTAAATTGTAAATTAGCTGTCCAAATATCAAAGAACTCGGTAAACAAAAATTGTACATAAATAAATACAAAAGCCAAGGTATTCTCAATTATCAAACATCTCAGTGAGAACAAAAAACTTGTTGTTTGACTTTCATTGAACTTCCTTAGATCAAAGCTTTTGACTTTTAATTTTGAGTTTCTTTGGTTTTATTGTTCTTAGCAGGTCATCACTATGGTTGATGCTGTTGTTGGTATAGTAATTGAGGAACTATTGAATTCAGTTATTGAAATGAAAGACAGAGCTGTGAAGTTCAAACCAACTCTAGAACGCTTAGAAGAAACTCTCGAATCATTAGCACCATTGATCAATCAAATAGATGAACTCAACAAGAAGTTGAACCGATCACCTAATGAAACAAAGAGAATAATCAAACAAATGAAAGATGGAAAAGAACTTGTTCTAAAATGTTCTAATGAAGACAAAATCCAGTGGTGGAATTGTTGGTACAAAAAAGCACAGTATCAAGAAGAACTTGAAGCATTGGATGAAAAGATTAAAAGATTCTTTGATCTTGATTTGATAGCTCAAATTGCAAGGACTGGATTGGAAACACATGAGGTGACTAGGGAAACACTTGAGGTGACTAGGGAGGTTCATGCTGAAATTCGAAGTGTTCTTGTGAGGACTGAAAGGATTGAATTTGAATTAGAGAATATTTGTCGGCCTCCTAAACCACCTGGTTTTATTGTTGGGTCGGATGAGACTTTCAATAAGTTGAAGGAGATATTGTTGAGTAAGAAGAATGAGCTTAGTGTCTCTGTTGTTACTGTTACTGGTTCTGGTGGTTCGGGTAAGTCTACGTTGGCCAAAAAGTTTTGCTGGGATGAACAAGTAAAAGGTATGATTCTGTTATCTATGAAACAAACTTAGTAGAGGTCATTTTAATGGAAGTTATTACTACGGGATAAACAAAGATGATAAATAGATATCTTTAAATTTCATAAACAACAATGACATCGCCAAACTATCACATTCATTAATTACATCAATATATATTTTATTTTTTATTTTTTTTTGTTTTAAGATGTATACACCTATATGGAGTGTGCACAGAACAGTTCTTCGAATTAAAATGAACATACACTTTCAATATGTGATTAACTAAGCGTAAGAGGTTAGTATTAAATCGACAAGATTTTTGATAGGAGGTGGCAAAAGATGTCCTGATTACACATTAACCTGTTTAGCTTGTTATTTTAAACTGATTAGGGAGGGAGGGAGAGAGAGTTGTCCAACTAAGACACAAATTTCGTAAAATACCTCATGATAGACTTTTAGCAAGTGTACTAAAAATGCATCGAAGTAATAAAATTAAGTTCGTATCCACGAGGACTGTGTTAATCTCAATTTAGCAATACGTTAATATATAGGATGTGTAAATTTCTTTTAGTGCCCAAGGTAGTAGGTTGGTGTGTATAAAAAGTAAATAACAGAAAATAAAGATAGTTTTGGAAAAGATAAAGAGAGAGGTGAGTTTAAGTCTTTCGAATCATCTATGTTTCCCTAATTGGTATACTGCACCTATTCTTATGAATGATTCTCTAGTTCCACGATAGTTAACAAAATAGTCATAATCAATCCCTTGAGTTAGAACCCTCTTCTCAAACTACAACCCCTAATTCCTTAGGTGGTCTAATAATCTTTGAAGGTTTTATGCACGTTAACCTAATATCACTAACAAACGATTATCCATTTCTAGACTAACCATGTTTATTAGAACAATTCAATTAGGTCTAAGTCGAAAGCTAGGGTCAGTAGTCATTCGTTCTCACTAAATCATGTTTATATTTGATCAGGATATAAAAAGCATTAAGAACAATTGAATTGAATAAAAATTAGATTGTCATTCACAATAAATAGAGTTTCACAGAAACATGGTTCAATTAGGATTACAAAGAATCATCTCAGACCTAATGAGATTTAGCTAGACATATAAAAGGATAAGCAATATAGATAAAAGAAATTACACATTATGATCATGAAAATTCCTTCAATTTGATATGCATGTTCTCCTTTTTGCATGCGTTGCTGGCTCTTCTCCTATGCGCGACTCCCCTTCCTTTCTTTCCAAAACGTGATTGCCGCTTTGTACCAAGCCGTCAATCCCCCTTTTCCTTTGCGTCTTGCTTTCTTTTTAGGCTTAATTGCACTTTTGAACCCCCTATCTTTTCAAAAGTTGCGGTTATGAACCCCTAACTAATTTAAATACAAAACAGCCCCCTATGTTTTGATTCTTTGGCAGTTTTGGACCCCCATTCCATTGTTGACTCGGTCAACGCTGACGTGGCACCCTAAGTGAGGTGCCACGTGTCAATTTTTTTTTTTTTTTTTTTTTGTCTTGGGGGTCCAAAACTGCCAAAGAATCAAAACATAAGGGGCTGTTTTGTATTTAAATTAGTTAGGAGTCCATAACCACAACTTTTGAAAAGATAGGGGGTCCAAAAGTGCAATTAAGCCTTCTTTTTATAGGTTCATGTAAGTAACCTAGTTCCTTTCTTTTTCCACAAGTTGTTTCTTTTACAATTTTCTCCACGTGACCTATGTTTGTCATTCTTCAATTTAGGCCCAATTCTTTCTTCTTCATTTCAGCGCCCCCATGTTGCACTAGATGCTACATTTTCTTTTGTTTCAACTTGTTATCATTTTCCTTGTGCTACATGTTCCTAAAATCGTGTCACGAAATAGCCATCGTGACACGTTTTAACCAATGTCGAATAAACCTCATTCTGTGTTCTAAATTGTGACACGTTTTCAACAATCGTGACACGATTTTGCTTTCTTCAAAATCTTCTATTTTTCTTGTTTTCTTTGCTGTTTAAACTTTCTTGTGAACTCAAAATATCATGAAAATGACACTAAAAATAGTGAATGACTGACTGTCATCACAACCCCAAACTTGAACCATTCCTTGTCCTCAAGGAATCTACTTGAAATATTGACAATCGACAGTAAAATAACAATTACCTGATCAAGCGATAGTACACAAAAGTTCAACACCTTACTAGCTAAAGATGAGCTAGTTTGACTTGTTAGCAACCACCAATTTACAACTCCACGCAACAATATGAAAGGGTTCACACACAGTCGACATGCAATCTACATATTACCATACGCTTGAAAAGTTTCTAAACATCAATCAAAATCAATGTCAATGCACACTTTGAGGTCTTTAAGGGTTATAACGGGGCTTAGGTGAAGGTGGGATATTTATTTGGATAAGTAGGCTACACAAAATTTGAGTTAGGCACCTACGGAAGTTAAGCACAAAATTCAATCCATCGTTCATTCCCCTTTTGGAACAACAATTCTTGCAAGGGTACTAGAGATTATCTATAACAATTGGGACAATCGAGTTTGAAGTTACTCGGTTTTTCAATGTCTTGTCCCTTTTTCATTCTATTCTCTCTGTTTTTTTTTAATACATCATTTTAGCATATTGTTTTCAAGAGAATGTTCTTTTTTTTTTTCTTTTTTTCTTTTCTTTTCTTACTTTTTCTTTGTTCTCTAGTACCCTCACCCCAAACTTAGTTGGTTGCAAATTCCAATAGCAACCCCAAACTTAATATTTAGCAACATTCTACAATGCCTAACTCAGAAAAACAATAAGGGATAAATCCTAAAAGTCTCTAAGCTTGTAGTTTGTCACCGAACAAAAAGATCTAAACCTACCGGCACAATTTGACTAAAGAAAGGATAAAATTTCAATACAATCAGGGTAGGCTTCAAAAGGGCTCACAGGACCAAGCACGTTTGCCTCAGTGTGCTAATGACAAAGATCAATCAACAATAGAGAAAAATTGCAAGTTCTAGAAATGTAAATGCATGAAACACTCTTTATAAGTAAATTGGAAAATAAAATTTGGCCATGAACCTTACAGTTTAGATTTCTGGGAGTTGTGACTACCTATCTTTCACTGCCATACACTTCGCCTTTGAATCACAAGTCACTCCTCCTTTTGAACTTTTGGAATACCACTTGAACACATATTTGTTACTAAACTGGAAAAAGTCAACAAACAAGCAAATTCATCAATAATAAACAAGTTCAGATTCAATCACATAACAGGGGGATACAACTGAGTTAATCCAAAATGAAAATTAAAGACAAATTGTTTGACTCAACAATAGAAATAAAATACTGAAAATAAAGACATAATAAAAAGGATGGGTTGCCTCCCACCAAGAGCTTTCTTTTACGTCATCGAGCTTGACGCTTCAACCAATGTTAGGGTGGCAAATATGATAGAAAGAATATATCATCATTCTTCTTCCTCTTGTTTGGTAGGAAATCCATGAATTTGGCATAAAGAATCAGATACTCTCATGCAATCACTGTTGATCTTTTGGAATTTAAGCTCTCCCACCTTAGAGAAGGACGTGCATCCATTTGCACACGAGTTATTTCCTTAACCCCCGTTGATACAGACTTCGAGAAAATATCAACACTCCTAACCTTGCAATTTTCTTCCACCACCACCTTGTGACACACAGTCTCCATCTGAACCAACTTCCTCTGAGACTCATGCGCTTTCTCAACAAGATCACCACACTGAACATCGAACTTCTCAAATGAAACTTGATTTGACACCAAGAAATCATCTAAAATATTTTGAAGTTGAGTATTGTAATCGATGTTGATCACCTCTTTCTTCTCTTCACAATTACTACCTGGTTGATCCTATCTTCAAAGATAGCATATATTTTTCATACTGCAACATACAAATCTCTTTTGTGTCATGGAGGTATAACCTGTTTATCATAGCTGCAAAACTTGGATAAAATTTTTAGTTGCACAATACAATGAGAAGAAAAAGAAGAGCATAACTCATTTTTTTTTTTCAATATATAAACAAAAATATAAATGACAGAAATCCTAAATAAAAACAAAATTACCAAATTGAAATGACTCAACAGTCCCCGGCAGCGGCGCCAAAAACTTGATAGATATTTGGCAAGTGTACCAATAACTATCGAAGTAGTAATAAATATCGTTCCACAAGGACTGTATTAATTCCAATTATAGCAAGTACGTTATTATTTTAGGATATGTAAAAGTTATTTTGATTGCCCTAGGCAGATGATTTTTGTATAACAAAAGTAAGTAAAGGTTGTTTGAAAAGATGATTAAAGAAGAATGATTAAGCCGATGAATCTCATATTGTTCTATATGAGTAATTACCTCCCTTATTTACTAATTACTATTCATTCTTTACGACAAATTAACAAATTGGCTTTGATCAATCTCTTGAATCAAAACCCTTTCCTAAGTTATAACATTTTAATCTCTTAAACCGATTGAATAACTGCGGAAGCGATAAAAGAACGTTAATTCATATGTCATGATTCTCAATTTCCTATCTCTAGGTTCCTATGTTGAATCAAACAGAATTACTAATTCAGGATTAAAAGTTAGGGTTAATAGTCATTCAATTCCTAATATCAATTCATATAAATTCAAGAAGCTAGGGTTAATAGTCATACAAACAATTATATGAAAGCAATAAACACAAGTGATTCTGAATAAAGACTGAATAATATTATTAAATAAGAGAGTATCAACTACTAAATCATATATTACAAAGGTTCATCATGGCTCAATCATACCAAGAGTTTAGCTACTCATGGTTTTACGATTATAAACATAAATAAGAGTGAACATACATAAATCCGGACCAACTATGAGTTGATATAAGATTCAGGGCTTGTTCTTCGGTCTCCTGATGTCTTCTATGCTCAAAATCGCACTTCACAATCCATCCCTAATCCTTGGCCACAACTGGCCTTATATAGAAAGAATTTTAAGGTTCCAGAAAGCCCATCATCGTGCCACGATACGATCCAATCGTGGCACGATAGGTTCATTAATCCTACGTGGCAGCAGACAAAACCTAGCATCGTGGCACGTTGCATTTTGCTTCGTGCCACGAAATTTCCAGTGCTGAACCTTTGTCCCACGTTCACTTATCGTGCCATGAACAAGCTTCATCGTTCATCGTGGCACGATGCTTCACTCTTAGGAATTCTTCATCTTTTTCTCAGTTTTGTCTCTTTGAGCTCTTGTTCCTGTTTTGGTCTGATTTCACCATGATTTATAGATAGTTGTCTCTCTAAATGTCATAAAAACGACATAAACATAACTAAAAACTAGTGTTGATGCAACATCATCACCCCACACCATATACAAATAATATTTTCTATTTTTTCTTTCCTTTTCCTCTTCTCCACTTTTCAGCAACTCTCTCTCTCTAGACGGTTGTGAAGGTCGACGACGATCGGGGATGACCATGATGAGGTGGTGGCTGACAACGGGGACAACAATGAGGACGAGGATGGTGGGAGAAGATATATATATATATATATATATATATATATATATATATATATATATATATATAGAGAGAGAGAGAGAGAGAGAGAGAGTTGTCCAACTAAGGCACAAATTTTGTAAAATATCCCACACCATATACAAATAATATTTTCTATTTTTTCTTTCCTTTTCCCCTTCTCCACTTTTCAGCAACTCTTTCTCTTATACAACTCTCTCTCTCTCTCTCTAGACGGTTGTAAAGATCGACAACGATTAGGGATGACCATGATGAGTTGGTGGCTGACAACGGGGACAACAATGAGGAGGATGATGGTGGGAGAATATATATATATATATATATATATATATATATATATATATATATATATAGAGAGAGAGAGAGAGAGAGAGAGAGAGAGAGAGGGGGGGGGGGGGGATGGTGGTGAGGATGACGGGGTTGGTGGTGACCGATGACGATGACAATGGTCGGACAATGGTGTGGGAAGGATGGTTGTAGAAGGAAATCTAGTGGTGGTGGTTGGATGGTAAAATCTCAATCATGCCATTGTATTTGAAAGGAAATTACAAAATTACCCTTGATGTTGTATTTATTTAAATTTTTGTGTGTTTGATTATCACCGTTCTATGAGGAATGTTAAACAAATACAAAATTTTAGGATGTGTTTGATTTTAAAAAAAATATATAATGGACAAAACAGGACAATTTAAGTTGTGCTGTGTTGTAAATCTTTTTCATTACATTTGACAATGGTTCTTTTATTCTATACATAAAAGATGCACAAATATAACTAAATATTATTCTCTTAAGTGCAGCTCAAAAATATCAGTTGAAACACTAATAAAGTAATCAGCAATGTCATATCTCTAAAAAAAATAACATTAAAAATTCTTTAAGAATAAAGAACACTCAATCACAATGCATTATTTACCGGCTGAAAAATAGGGAGTGAACAAATAAATTATGCAATTAAAACTTGTCAGTTGTTTCTTGAAAAATTCTTGATGCTATTTTTCTAGAGAAATAGCATTTTCCTAAAGTATTATGAATGAAGCTCAAAGTTTGAAAATGAGCTTATATTTAGAAGGAAAAAAAAAAATTTAGTCAAATGATTGCTTATATTTAGGGACAGAAATCTATTGACAAGTTTATTGAGTTATCGACGTCAATAATTATGGACTATCTTACCCTCCTAAAAAAATTGATGTATACATGTTTGATTAGGAATTTTCTAACATGTCAAAGGAATAAGACTACATTATAAATGATTAAATTGGGATAAAAAAAGATAAGGGACTAAATCAAGGGATAAAAAATAAAGGACTAAAGATAAAGGAATAAATCAAAAAGAATAAAAAAAAAAATGACGAAAGTGTTACTTAAAATTAAAATTAAGTTAATGGATGAAGTGTATAAATATATTGTTTTCTTGATTTATTCTTTATGCATATTCTTGAATATGGTTTGCAGACCTCTAAATTATGTTTATGATTTTTGATTAGGTAAATTCAAGAAAAACATGTTCTTCATTACATTTGCGAAAACACCAAAGCTAAATGTTATAGTGGAGAGACTGTTTAAACAGACTAGTTACAAAGTTCCTGATTTTCAAAGCGAAGAAGACACGTTTAACCAATTGGAACATCTGATGAAAGAAATTGTGAAGAAAGGACCAATATTGTTGGTCCTAGACGATGTTTGGCAAGGATCAGAATCATTTCTTGACAATTTTGTGTTTGATATCCCAAACTACAAGATTTTGGTTACATCAAGATTTAAAATTCGAAGATATGGCGAACCACTCGACTTGGGTCCTCTTTCAGAAGAACATGCTATAAATCTATTTAAACATTCGGCATCCTTAACTAAGAGCAGCTCAAATGTTCCTGATGATGTTGTGAAAAAGGTGATTTCTATAATCTAATTAAATTTTCTCGCATCCCTAAATATAATCACATTGGCAATGTTTACATTCCACTAAAAAAAAAATTAAATTTTTTTTATCGATGTCATGTCAGGTATCTCTGTCAATGCTTTATTTGTAATAATAGTATTTGATTTGGTGACAATATGATGCAGATAGTAAGACGATGTAGCGGTTCTCCCTTGGCACTTCTAGTGAGTGGAAGATCATTGATTAACAAACAACTGATAGTTTGGCTTAACAGAGCGAGGGAATTATCAGCTGGTAGGTCAATTCTTGATTCTAACAAGGACGTGCTTTCTTGTCTAGAAGAGAGCTTAGATGTGTTGGATTCTAAGTCCATGGAGTGTTTTAGGGACTTGGGCTTATTTCCTGAAAACCAGAGGATCCCAGCTGCTGCTCTAATTGATATGTGTGCAGAACTAAGGGATGAAGATGATAATAGTGCATTGGAGACAATTAATAATCTGGTTGACCAAAACCTTGCTGATATAATTGTGACAAGGTATGACATATATATATTTTTAACAGCACAAGGTATTCATTTATACATTTATTCTTAATACGTGTGAAATGAGCAAAAGGCTCGGTAGTAAAGATATAATGTCCATGCAAGTGGCACAATTGATTTGTTTTCATTGATCAGGAAAGTTGCAGGTGGCACAATTGACTACAACTACCATTATGTTTCACAACATGGTCTTCTTCGGGATCTAGCCATCGTTCATAATAGCCAAGAGCCCGAGGATAAAAGACATAGACTCATAATTGACACAAGTGCAAATAATCTTCCCTCTTGGTGGAATGCAGAGAATGAGTTTCAAATTGCAGCCCGCATATTATCCATTTCAACGGGTTTGTTCATATTTCTCTCTTAACGCAAATGAAAGTTACCATATTTTTTTTGCACGTTAAAATGAAAAGTAAAAGTTTCATAAAAACGCTAGTTAGATCAGAGAAGGCGTGTAACTTGAATTTTTCTCTATTTGAGCCTCTGATAGACAAATTGATAGAGTACTTTATATTATCGAATATGTTTGCAGATGAAACATTTACTTCAAAATGGTGTAACTTGGAGCCAACTGAAGTTGAAGCATTCATCTTATACTTTCGAGAAAAGAAGTGTACACTACCAATGTTCATGAAGAAAATGAACAAACTAAAAGTTTTGATAATCACACATTATGATATTTATGGTGCTGAACTAGAGAATTTCGAGCTACTTGATCATCTAACAAATCTCAAACGAATCAGATTAGAGAAAGTTTCATTTCCTTTCCTCCGAAAAACACTAGTGCAATTGAAGAATCTTCAAAAGTGTTCTTTCTTTATGTGCAATGTGAATAAAGCATTTGAAAATTGCACAATAGAAGATTCAGAAGTGCTACCAAATTTGATGGAAATGAATTTTGACTATTGTGATATGGTGGAATTACCAAATGTGATTTCCAACATTGTATCTCTAAAGAAGCTTAGTATTACAAATTGTCATAAGCTTTGTGCACTTCATGAAGGAATTGGAAAATTGGTCAATTTGGAATCACTTAGGTTAAGTTCATGCACTGGTTTATTAGAGTTACCAAACTCAATCACAAATCTTCATGTGCTAAAGTTTCTTAACATTTCTGGATGCATAAGCCTTAGTCAATTACCTGAGAACATTGGTGAGTTGGAGAAATTAGAAAAGCTTAATATGAGAGGTTGTTTAAATATAAGTGTTTTGCCACCCTCAGTTGAGGAACTTAAGGGATTAAAGAATGTGGTATGTCATGATGATGAGACTGCTGAAAAATGGAAACCTGACAAAACTAACCTTGGTGATTTAAAGGTAGAGGTTGTTCCAGAAGATATCAATATAAATTTTCTTAACAATTAGCAGTAATGATATTTGGGAATTAACTGCAGAATTCAAGAACTAAATGAGAAGGTATTATGGATTTCTTTACATTTTTCGAGTCATTGATTTTACATTTTTTGGATCAAGTGATTGATATTTGTGGTTGAGAAATGTAAATCATTCTTACTTGATCTAAGAAATACTATTAGGAAAGAGTTCAATAAATCTCAGGATTGATAATAAACCTGATGATATACTTTAGGGTTAAATAAGTAAATAGTTCTCTTAAATATACCAACATTTGATTTTAGTCCCCTCAAAATATTCTTTAGGTTTTTGGTCCTTCTAAAAATTTTCATCTATGAAATTAGTCCATACTCTACATTGAGTATTAGACTAGATCAGGGACTAATTTCATAAATGAAAAATTTTAGAGGGACCAAAAACATAAAGAATATTTTAAAGGGACTAAAATCAAATGTTGGTATATTTAAGAAGATTGTTTACTTATTTAACCCTATACTTTATACTTATCTACTTTATTATACTTAAGAAATGTGATGCCTAGCAAAATTCCAATAATAGTCCCATTTAATTTTCACTACGTGTCCTTGTCTTGTCTTGTTTTTTTTTTTTTTTTTTTTTTAATTTTGTTTTACATATTTTCAAATTCATCCTACAAAATGACAAGTTGTCCTTTGTCAACTTCATTCTATTTTGGATAGATTATCATTTTCTTTATGAATCAAGAGAGTAAGGAATACATCAAGGGGAAGTTAGACATCCTAACTAGACTGACACCCGATAACTGCTCCCATCATTTATCAGTTGCACTAAAATTTTATTAAAAGAGGGAAAATTGTACAAAAGATAAGACTAGGTCAAAACCCTAAAAAATAACAACAAAAGTGAAAACTAAGGGAATCTAAAATACAGAAGACCATGTATGTCCCTCTAAAAATCTTGCCTAAGAAAAATAGGTAAAGAATTCCACCAGACAACATTTGTAATAACATGACCATAACTAGCCTATTGAGCCGGAGGAGTAATTTCACCCTTAGTAGTACCAACATTGTTATGTTTGGTCTCTTTCGTGGTGCCTTGGGTTCGACAATGGATCTTTCACTTTGTGTGTGAATTTATAATGATGTTTATCGCTTTGTTTACAGAAAACAAAAATACTAAATCTAGAGCTTTTTTTATTCACCAATTATAATTTTTTTATATCCTCGACATAAAAAAAAATAAAAATAAAACGTAATACGGCAATTACAATTTTTGTACTCTTCAATGTTTTCAAGTTGCTTTTCTAGAAATGAATCACTAAAGAGTGAAGTAGGTACAATTCATACGAGACAATTGTTTGTCATAGAATAATTAGTTAAATTTAGTTTCTTTATATCTTCTAAATAAAAATGAGAAAATCTTAATCATACATGGAATACTTTTTTTGAAAAATTACTAAAATTGTTTTTTTTTCTTTCTCAATATCTTCTACAGAAAAAATCATAACAATTATAATAAATTTGAGATGCTAACTTAGTGGTAAGAACACAACCTTGTATACCTCAAGGTACTAATTAATAAAAAAAAAATCTCCTTCCCTGATTTTTTTATTTTATTTTTAATATTACACCCTAATTGATTTCATCATTATGATTCACTTTGCTTTCTTTGCAAACAAATGCAAAACCCCCAATCTATTGTTTTAAATTAAGTTTAATTTAATTGTCAAGTCAAATAACAATTCATGTGGATATGATATCTACTAATTACTTTATTACATGTGATGTTTGGTACATTTATCGAATTTATCGTCAAGCCGTTACATGGTCGTTTTAAGTACAACATCGATGCTTCTTTCTTATTTTATATGAATCATGTTAGAATATGTATGTGCATAAGAGATGATGAATCATGTTTGTCCTTGCAAAAAAACATTTTTTTTTCTCCCGTTTGTAATGTTTATGTGGGGGAAGCTCTCAACCTCTTCTACGCTCTCCATTGCTGGTTTTACGATCTACATCATAAATTTTTTTATTTTGTTCTTGACTCGAAAAAAATTGTTGTATGCTTCAACAATGGTCGGAATGACATAACACAATTTTGGTCATGTGGTGTTGGAATGTAGGCATAGTTTTGCTTCTTATTTTGAAAACTCTTGTACGGAGTTTAGTTGTAGACAAACTAATGTAACCGATCATGATCTATAGTTGCATCTTTATTTAACTCCAAACTTTATATTAATGTACTAAAATATATTGTACACTTGATTATGACTGAAATGCAATATGAGAAACATTTCCTAAAAATATTCAAATCCTAATAAAACAGTATTTAAAGTTTACCTCATAAAAAATTAATGTTAATGACAGTGTTGATCGCAATAGATTACGAATGTGATAATATAAAATAAGCAAAGTCGTCCCTAAATATATCAAGTTATTACTAAGTGATATATGATGATGGATTGATGGTACGGGACTAACATAAGAATTTTTTCTCTCTCTAGAGAGTGGGAACAACCAAGAGAAACCGTGAAGGCAAAGTAACATGAACTCCTATTCTATTAGGAAGAAGGAATAAGGACAAGTTCTCAAACAGAAGCTGTCAATTTTGTGAGATGTTTGTCCATTTAAAAAGATTTTAACAAACTAGTTAATGCCACCCAACATGCATATGGTGATGTGAGAGGCAAATAGAGAATCAATTAAATGGTAAAAACTGTTGAGAAGGAACATAACATCCCCATCATAGTGTATATTTTTAATTTTTTGAAAACAAATAATACTTGATAATGTAATTTATTAAATAACTTAAAAATAAAAAAATAAACATCAACCTTAAGTAACAACTAATTTAGTGGAATAATTGCATTGTCCACTCGAATCTGATACCTAATAAGGAAAAAAACACTTTTAAATCTTAAACTACACCACCATATCAAACATACTTCCATCCATAGTTGTTATCATGATACTTGGATGGAAGTATGTTTACTCTCATAAAACCTCTGTTATCATGTTCTAAAAACTCAATGTTCAAGTATGATTTGTTACATGTTAAAGGGTTTTTTTTTCTTTTCTTTTTAAATATTGATCCACTCCTTTTGAAAGTCTAATTTAGTCTGAAAGTATGCTAGGCTTGTCATCATATCTACATCAAAGTTAAAAAAAACTAATAAACTAATCGTCAGTTGAAAACGAGTTTGTGCATCGCTACCCTACGACTACGTTATTTGAACAATTTTTTTTGTTGACAATTTATGTGAATATAAACAAAGAAATATAGATATTGACACGAAAGAGTAAAAACACAATGAGAATATGAGAGATATAATTGTTTTAAAATAATTGTATAAATCTCATTTTTCAAACTTAAAATTACAAAGTTTTGAATCAATGGGTGTTTAAATGCACACACCACCAAAACAAACATGTTAAATAGGACAAGTTTTAGGCTCTATTTGAGAGTTTTTGAGGAAAGGTGAGGGGAAGACTTGTAAAAAAATGAAGAAAGAAGCAAAAAGAGTTGAGAGCTTTGGAAGTAGGGCTTTGAGAAATTTAGTTTTTTTTTTTTTTTTTTTCATAATAAAAATTTGGCTAAACTTCACTTTTCGCCCTCTAAGTTTTAAAATGTTGCAATTTTGGTTCCATATTAAAAAAAAAGCAAAAGTGATCCCCTATGTTTAGGGAAATATGCTCTTTTGACCTCCTAACATAAGGGAAATATGTTTTTTAACCCCTTATCTTTACAAAAAGTTGCAATTATGGCCCTTTTTTTGGACACGTGGCGTCTTCTCAGAAATTTTTGGATGAAAGGGGCCAAAATTGCTATTTTTTTTAATAGGGGACCAAAATTGCAACATTTTAAAATATAGGGGGCGAAAAGTGCAGTTTAGCCTAAAAATTTCTCTAATTTAGAGAACTAAAAAATTACGTCAGAGGAGTTTGGAGGGTTTTGGGAGGAAAAGATTTCCTCCAATTGAGCCTCTCCAATTTTATCTGCAGTTTTAATCCTAATATTTAATAGCCATCTCTCTCTTCTTTTTAATCTTTAAATACTCTCACTTTATTAATGTTTAATAGTTAAGATTCCACTACATGGTGAATATATATTATTTTTTTACAATAAGCCGGCCCTAATTTTCTCTCTCTAGGTTTTCTCTTCGCGTTTCTTCATTGGGGGTGGTTTTGGGTCAATTCTTGATCTAAAGTCACCCCTCTTCATCTTTTTCTCTCTATTTAAATCTAAATAAGTGACTTTCACATAGATCTAGGTTTTTTTTCTTTGTGATTTCATCATCTAAGTGTGGTGGTTTGTTGTTCGTCTTCTTGTGCGGCGTTGTTTGTTTTCCCGTCTTCTTGCGGTGTTCATTTTATTCCAATTGAAAGATCGATTATTCAATCAAAGATTTGGACGTCAACGTTGCAGATCCGGAGGCCATGGATATTCCGGTGACTTTAATTTTATCTATCATATATTTTTGTAGGCATTATGCTGTTATATGCTATTAACTTGGATGTTGTGAGTTTTTTCGCAGATTCATCCTTTACATTTTTAGCGGTGTTGAATGATGTAATCTCTCGATTTGAATGAATAAATATCATTTTATTTTTGTCAAAACAAAAAAAAAAATTCCACTACATGGTGTAGTCACGGGATGAGATCCGTTTTTGGAGTTTTGAGAAAAAATTTCAAGTCTAATCTATGTTGTTACAATACTTTCAAACTAATATATGTTATAATACTTTCAAAATTAAAAATATATTAATCATTTGTATTAATTTATCATTCTCTACAAAATCACTTTATAGTAAATTTTGAAAGATTTATCTATTTTTTCTCTAATCTCAACCCTCCAAAACTCCCCTTCTCCTCCAAATTACCAACCTTAGGCATAGTCGCATAGACCATTAAATATATTATCATATTTTTGTGATATAGTTAAATGGGTTTTTTAAAAAAGTCATAGCCTTATTTATTTAAAGTAAATATGGTATGTCCTTCAGCCTAATTTAGGTTAGACTATAAAAAAGTCATAGTTAGCCTTGTTTATTTAAAATAAGGTGACAACTAGGGTACCCATGAAAAAATGGTGGGTAATTTACTCCAACCAATAAACATTCATCTTTTTAGGTGGTATCTATAAACTATCTTGACCCCACCAATAAATTGCTCATTATGATTGGTTGGTGGGTAAATTACCCACCATTTTCAAAGGTAATCTAGAAAAAACCTTAAAATAAATATGGTATTTCCTTCAGCCTAATTTAGGCTATTAGACTATAGTTTTTTTTTTTTTTTTTTTAACACGATTAGACGACCTAACTGTAATCTAAACCTAATCCATGGTGGAGTAATCAGCCGGTTCGTTTTAGATTCTCCATCTCATAATGTAAATATGTGAATTAGTGTTGGGAAAATGTCCAATATCATATAATAGGAAGAAATATGTAAAGATTTGACAATATAAATAAAAGTCTTGTGTGTTAGTATTTTTTACACCAATAATTAGTAGGTTTTGTTATAGTTTATATTATCTCCACTATTCAATATTTCAATATTTGTAATTATCTATTCTCGTGTCCTGTTATAACACATAAATGTTTGTTTTTTTGCTTTGTTTTTGACACTTGAGTAATTATTACATGTTAAACGGTATGATTTCTTTTTAAGCATATCTTGTTCTTATTTGGATCTCTTCTTCGTGTCATAGATTTTTTATACGTTATCCCTATATGAATTGAGGGTAATTTACTTGTATCAAAGAAAAATCATATTTTCTTCATTTTTCTTCTTATAATCGGTTATCATTTTCATCTTAAAAACATTAAAAAAAATTATCTCCTTCATTTAACATGTGATTTACATCTTTTTCGTTCTAAAATCTAATCGTGTTTATCATCAGATGTAAATTACTCTCAATTAATCAAGGAAAAATGTAGGCTCGTCGATATATTTTTCTTTACTATCAATTACTATTTTCATCTCAAAAACATCAAAATTCTTAATTTCCTTCATTCAACATGTAACCTCCATTTATTTCGTTTCAAAATCGAATCTTATTTATTATAAGGATAACTTAGGCCTCACCCGTTTAATATAATTTGAAATGATATCAAGAGAAAGCCTCTTGATTAATATATAACATTAGTTAAGTAAGCTAGCCCATTGGGAATAAAATAAGGTTAGGAGTACGTCTCTTACTACCCCACTAATCCTCAATCATATGCGCACCCTCTTTCCTTTGCTTCTACAATCCCACACGAATCATGCCCTTTATTTATCATTGGATTCTTCTATAAATATAACTACAAAAGGAACCAAGGAATTTATGCACTGGATGATATAAAGTGTAAAAAGCTTTAAAAAAAGGTAGTAACCACTAATCATCAGTGCTTAAAAGTAATCATCAATAAATGTATTAGGAACAATTATTGATATTAATGGGTCGTAAAAAGTTTGATGGTGCTTGGGAATGCATAAATGGAGGATTGCACTTGCGGTGCTGTGGGAACCTGTCACCTGAGTCACACTATCCGTCGATGACGACGTATCCGAAAGGAACGTCGTCGTCGATGGGTGAAGGCTCAGAGGTGGCCATAACTGTTGTTTTCTGCGTTATGGGAATGACATGTGCTGCCTGTGCTGGATCAGTTGAGAAAGCCATCAAACGTTTACCTGGTATTCGAGAGGCTGTTGTTGATGTCTTGAATGATAAAGCCCAGGTTCTATATCTTCCCACCATTGTTAACGTGAGTATATGTTCAATCTCAACATTTTATTTATATTCTTATTATTTATTTTGTATATATGTTCCTTGGTCTTATAAATAAGAAAATCGAATTGAAATGTTACGTGTCTACTTCTTTCTCTAGGAGATTACTTATGGTAAAAAAATTGTGAATACTTTTCATAAAACAACTTAGAGAGTAATATTTGTAATTAGCAAATGATATGCATATCAACACGTGTATATTCTTCTTTAAATTATCTACTTTCACATTTTTGTTTGTGAGAAATCTACTTTCACATATTATTTAAATGAGTATTATCCAATTATATATACAAACACTATCAAAAATTTAAATTATGTATAATATATCTTGCATCTGATTAGTTAAGGAAGCTGAAGAGGAAGGCATGTTATATCTGCATTCAAGAAAATGACATTCTTTCTTTTTAATTATATTTTTTTAGATTGTAGGCTGAAAATTCTAAAGAGACAATTTATTTTTAGGGTCATACTAACCGGTGTCCTGGACACTGGTTAAGGATGAAAAAAAGGAAATTATTACTATAAAAAGAAATATTTTTGACTTTTTTTAATATTACACAATTTTCAATTCAATAATTATTATATAATTTCCTTTTTTATCATTCTTAACCAGTGCCCCGGGCACCGGTTAGCATCTCTATTATTTTTAAACGTGATCTTTAAATACACTCCATCCGTTCCTTTTTTTTTTTTTTTTCTTTTTTAAGTATTCTTTTTCTTACCAAAACTGTTTTCATTTTAATTTTAATTGTTATTTTCAAAGTTCAAATTAATAAACCTAAAAAATATTAAATACTATTTTTTTTAGAAGGAACCTAAACTTAAAAAAAAAAAAAACCTATATTAAGAATTGTTTTTTCAAAATTATTCTTAAGCTTTGTCAAAAAAAATATATTCTTAAGTATTTTTCTTCTTGTTAGAGAAAAATAAGTGTCGTTAGATAATAATTAGACTATGATGTTAATGTTATCAAAAATAAAAAATTTTATTGATTTTCTCAATATGTGCAAATTTTATAATTTTAATTAATTGAAAACTCTATTAATAAAAAGCATAGATAAGTACAAGAGGTACTAAATCTTACAATATGATGAAGAATAAGTAGTACTAGTCCTTCTCAAAAAAAAAAATTACCTCAAAATATAACTTGAGCCATTCATAATAAATACACAAGTAGTCGACTTATTTCCCATGATAACTTTTTTTGGAATCCACCACCTCTTCTACTTTTGAGTTGAAAATTTGATCGTTCTTTGCCTTTCAAATAAGCCACCACCGAAATTACTCCTAAATACTTGAAGAACTCATACCGAACCACACTTGTGAAACCATATTTTGCAAACAAATGTTCATACAAAATGTTCTTTTTCTCTCTTTTCATTTAAACTATTTTTTTTGTACACAGGAAGAGAGCATACGTGACGCCATTGAAGATGCTGGATTTGAGGCCAAATCCATGGAAGATGATAGTTCCAACAACACTTCATTTCAAATATGTAGAGTACACATAGGGGGCATGACTTGTACTTCTTGCTCCTCCAACGTGCAATCAGTTCTTCAATCCCTTCGTGGGGTGCAAATAGCACAAGTGGCCTTGGCAACTGAAGAAGCAGAAATTCGTTATGATCCAAAGATTATAAGCTACACTCAACTAATGGAAACTATATCAAACACAGGTTTTAATCCCATATTAATAAGCAAAGGGGAACACATAAGCAAAATTGAACTTAAAATTGATGGCATAAAAAATGAACAATCAATGTATATCATTGAACAATCTCTTAGGACACTTC
The DNA here is from genome assembly GCF_003473485.1 of Medicago truncatula. NCBI lineage: Eukaryota > Viridiplantae > Streptophyta > Magnoliopsida > Fabales > Fabaceae > Medicago > Medicago truncatula. The sequence goes on from NC_053049.1 coordinate 36,356,212, forward strand.
AAGGTGTTGAAACCATAGAAACATATTTAGACATTAATAAAATTGTCTTAACTTATAAACCTTATATGACTGGTCCAAGAACTTTCATTGAACTCATTGAATCTTCAGGATCAGGGTGTTTTAGAGCCACAATATTTCCAAATGATGGTGGAAGAAAAGCACATAAACAAGAGGAAATTAATAGATACTTTAAATTATTAATTTGGAGTTTGGTTTTTACTGTTCCTGTTTTTTTAACATCTATGGTTCTTATGTATATACCTGGAGTTAAAAATGTTTTAGAGGTCAAAATTGTCAATATGTTGAATATTGGATTGCTCATACGGTGGGAGTTTTCGACACCGGTACAGTTTGTCATAGGAAGAAGATTTTATGTTGGAGCCTATAAAGCTTTGAGCAAAGGTTATGCAAACATGGATTTGTTGATAGCATTAGGAACAAATGCAGCTTATTTCTATTCTGTTTATGTTGTTGGAAGAGCTACATTTTCTTCCCATTTCGAAGGAAGTGATTTTTTTGAAACAAGTTCTATGCTTATTTCTTTTATTCTACTTGGCAAGTATTTGGAAGTGTTGGCTAAAGGGAAAACATCACAAGCTATTGCGAAACTCATGGATTTAACACCTGATACAGCAACCTTACTAACTCTTGATGATGATAAGGGAAATGTTCTAGGTGAAAGAGAAATTGATAGCAGGTTGATACAGAAGAATGATGTGATCAAAGTTGTGCCGGGCACGAAAGTAGCATCGGATGGTTTTGTTGTTTGGGGACAAAGTCATGTAAATGAGAGTATGATAACTGGTGAGGCAAAGCCTGTTGCTAAGATGAAGGGTGATATGGTGATTGGTGGTACTGTGAATGAAAATGGTGTTTTGCATGTTAAGGTAACAAGGATTGGATCAGAAACTGCACTTTCACAGATTGTTAGACTTGTTGAGTCTGCTCAGATGGCTAAAGCTCCTGTCCAGAAATATGCTGACCAGATTTCTAAATACTTTGTTCCTATAGTAAGTGTAAATTACTAATACTAACTTAGCTCCGTGATTTTTACGAAAACTAAACTACTGAGCTTCAACAAAATCACGGTGTCAATATGATTTTGTCAAATTCACCGTGATTTCAGACATGCATTATGTGTTTAAACATTTAAGTCAAATAATATAATTGTATTTTACATATACTTACTGGTGCCTGTTTTTTGTAGGTGATTGTGTTATCTCTTTCAACATGGATATCATGGTTTGTAGCTGGAAAATTGCATTCATACCCAAAATCATGGATACCATCTTCTATGAATAGTTTTGAGCTTGCACTTCAGTTTGGAATTTCAGTCATGGTCATAGCTTGTCCTTGTGCTCTAGGCCTAGCCACTCCTACAGCGGTCATGGTTGGTACCGGAGTTGGTGCAACTCAAGGTGTGTTGATCAAAGGTGGCCAAGCATTAGAAAGTGCACACAAGGTGAGTAAATAACATTGGCAATTGCATGCATCCATTGTTCTCTCAACTTGCCATTTCAACAGTAGGAAACTAACTTGTTACTTACAATTTTTCAGGTGAATTGCATTGTGTTCGATAAGACAGGAACTCTCACTATTGGGAAGCCAGTGGTTGTAACTACAAAACTCTTCAAGAATATGCCAGTTAAAGATTTCTATGAACTTGTTGCTGCAGCAGAGGCAAGGCTTCTTCTACTTTTAATATTCTTCTACTAAATCAATGGTCTATTCATAGTTGTAACATTGTTCAATAATGTTGATTGTTATATCTACATCATTAGGTGAATAGTGAACATCCAATAGCAAAGTCCATTGTTGATCATGCCAAAAATATCACACAAGATGAACAAAATAACCCATCATGGCCACAAGCAAAAGAATTTGTGTCTATTGCAGGACATGGAGTGAAAGCAATTGTTCAAAACAAGGAAATAATGGTTGGAAATAAAAAACTGATGTTAGATCATAACATAGCTATTTCAGTGGAAGCTGAAGAAATACTAGCAGAAGCTGAAAACATGGCTCAAACAGGAATTTTGGTATCATTGGATGGAGAAATTGTTGGAGTTTTGGCTGTGTCTGATCCACTGAAACCTGATGCAAAAGAAGTTATTTCTATTCTTAAATCCATGAAAATAAAGAGCATAATGGTGACAGGTGATAATTGGGGAACTGCAAATTCTATAGCTAGACAAGCTGGTATTGAAACTGTCATGGCTGAGGCTCAACCTGAGACTAAAGCTATTAAAGTAAAAGAATTGCAGGTACACACAAAATTATGGTCCCCAATTACCAAATTATTGCTTCACTCCTTTAGAGTGTGTTTGGATGGAGGAATGTTTTGAGGGAATGTAATGTTTTGAGGGAATTCAACTACTTTGGTGAATTCTATTGTTTTGAATTCACCTCAAAGTAGTTTGAATTCCCTCAAAACAAAACATTCCCTCAAACATTCCCCCATCCCAACACACTCTTAGGGTTTCCTCTCATGGTCAAATTCAATAACTGCTGTTATTTAATCTTTAACGTCAGCTTATTGGGTCACGTGACGTGATTTTATTGGGTCACATATGACGTCAGAGACTAAAACCAACCGTGTTTAATTTGTAAGGATTGAATCTGAACAAAATATTTAGCTGGACTAACCAAGTAATTGGACTCAAATAGTCAATAAGCTCCTCTAGGACGAATCATTCAGGAAAACTCGAATTTGATTTTTGCTGGCAACAATTTTTGGTCAGACTTTATTTATCCGAGTTCAAAATAATTTGCAATAATTGCAAAAACTAAAATCATATTTAAACCTTCATTTTTTTATATATTAAAATTGAACAAAATTTACTTAGACTTCAAATAATTAAAATTTGTAGGGACCAAAAATATATTAACCCTATATAATCTTTAGACAATCTTGTGATAGTTATTTGACATACTTGGTGGCAGAATTCTGGATACACAGTAGGAATGGTAGGAGATGGTATCAATGATTCACCAGCACTAGTAGCAGCTGATGTTGGAATGGCAATTGGTGCTGGAACAGACATTGCTATTGAAGCAGCTGACATTGTTCTTATGAAGAGTAACTTAGAGGATATAATAATTGCCATTGACCTTGCAAAGAAAACTTTCTCACGTATACGTCTAAATTATATTTGGGCTTTAGGTTATAATATTCTAGCCATTCCTATTGCTGCTGGCATACTTTTTCCTTCTACTAAATTTAGGTTACCACCTTGGATTGCTGGAGCTGCAATGGCTGCTTCTTCTATCAGTGTTGTTTGCTCTTCTCTCTTGTTGAAGAAATACAAGAAACCAACCAAGCTTAACAACTTGGAGATGAATGGTATTCAAATTGAATGATCAACTTGTCATTTGTAAATTTGTAAGTATAATAATTAGTCTTGTTTGTTGGGAGCAACATTTTGTTATGTTGCAATTGTAATTTCAATGTAAATGAAAAAGTAGTTTTTTCTATTAAAAAAAAAGTAATTAGTTTTAGTAAAACAAGATGTTTAATTTCAATATTGATCTTGAATACGAAGAATATTGGATTTTTTTTTTTTAAGAAAAGATGTTTATAGTATTTCTTATAGTAAGTTGTTCAACAAATGTAGATACATCAATGTAAATATGAAAATTTGCTAGAGATCTGGTCATCCGCGGTGAAACATGAACGGTTTCATTTGTTTGTCTATAGTAAACTTAATAGGAGAGTTTTTCAAATGGGAGAAGAAAAAACGATCACACTTATTATTAATGTCTTCAAATTCAGCAATGTCGTTCTTATCACTATTAAGATCAACCACTTTTTTGGCTTAGTGTAAAGTCCAATGGTCTCAGATGCAATTCAAGAACCCAAGTGATTGCATGTAGAAGGCCAAGGCTTCCCTTATATCTACACTACGTATAGGCGAAATCCAAACTGTTTTTGTGGGAACAAATTGGTCATCTACATCACGAATGCAAATGTCAATCCCAAATTGATTTTGATGTGAAGAGAATGACACGTCAATGTTGCATTTGTAGCACCCCGTTGTTGGTTTCATCCAATTTGTATCAACTATAATGAGGGATACGTGAAGTTATATCATAATCTTAGAAAATATACATTCAACCAATAGTAATCATTGAATGAATAGTTAACAAAGTCTAAACTTTGATTTAGAATTCTTTCAAACTAATAGAATAGTCTAAACTAATGTGCGGCCTATGTGGTTTCGTAATTTATTTTTGATAAACGCGGAAATACGTATTATTGTGTTGAGGATTTTGAAATCATCTTTTATCATACATGCCAAATCATTTTCTCCTTAGATGATCTTTTAGTTTCCTTGTGTCGATTACCCCTATGAATCTTGCAAAGTTGAACGATTTTCCTTCCTTGTTTCGCTTCTTTGGCATGAACACGTCAACCAAAGCTCCATATTGTTGGAAGGGTTACATAATATCCTACAAGTATCCTCGAGAACATTGGTGAAATAACACGTGGTGATGTCATCGTATCAGTTAATTTTGTTATATGTCTCTCTCTTCCTCCCTCCCTCCCTCATCATAGATACATATCTAGAATATGCATCTAGGATATATGGGAGAAATTAGAGACTGAATAAGCCAACATTAAATCAGACTTATGTTGAGTTCTTTTAAAAACTTTTGCGTTGATATCCAAGCTTTGTCTTTTATAAAATTGTGTATCAACTTCGTAGCAGTAGTACCAAAGTTAGCGCGTAACCGTATACACCACAAAATCCATAAGTTAATTAATTATTTTAAACTTTTTGGCATCTCGTGCTTTCCGGGAATCGCAAGTCATCATAAGTTAATTAATTAACGGGTCATTTCAATTTGTATCCTAAGATCCAAAAATAAAAGTTTTACGTTTAAAAAAAACAAATATTTTTTTAGAGGCTCTTATCAATAAGATCAAAAAATTAACGGGTTATTTCAATTTGTTATTCATTTGATACGAATCTTTTTAAATAAAGGCATGTAGCCTCTTCATTTTTAAATACATGTCACTGTCAATTTTTATACAATGTCAATATACAATTTTGATCAATAATAGATTTATTTATTTATAATTCTTTTTTATATTTTGAAGATATTCATCGAAAAAATAAAACAACATTTTATATGCTAACATTTATATTTATATATTAGTTAAAAATATTGTTAAAGCAAATTTTCTGGATAATATACTTTATAAAAATGCGACGTATCTTTGGAAATGAATGAAATATCACTAAAGTACATTGACATATTCCTTCGTTAATAACTTATATACGTCAATTCTACCAAAAAAAAAAAAACTTATATACGTCAATTATCATGTCGTGAGGTAGTTTTCCTCACATTATTATACTAACAAATACTCCATTAATTTTAAAATGAATGAAAGAATATTTATTTTGCCTAATTATTGATGTCTTTTAATTTCACTATCATAATTTAAAAGTTAAATATGTTTTTAATCCTTACAAAATTACAAATTTTCAAGTTTAGTTTATATATTATTTTAATATTACTTTATAATATTGTAGTTGTAAGTACCTTATTTTAATTTATTTATTTTTAATAAAAAATAGATACTTTTAGTCTTCCAAAATAGTCTTTATAAAATATAAATAAGACTAAAAATAAATATTTTTTTTTTCAAAACTAAACTTAAAAACTTACAATTTTAATTTGCAAGAACCTATTTAACTCTAAATTTAAACTAGAAGTCATATTTTGGTTTTAGCAGCAAAAGAAATAAGTAATATTTGGGAGTTCTGAACATAGATGGTACAATTGAAAAGAATTAATACTGTATCGAAAATAATTAGCCTTATTCATTTTAAAATAACTTTTTTGTTAAAAAGAATATAGATATGGAAAATTCTATGGTGAAATTATGAGAATGACTTTTCTGGTGAAGTCAACACTATAGTATTAAAAGTGTAGTGAGTAGCACCCCACTGTTTATAAAGTTCAGTCTTCATAGTATCATCAATTCATCAGATTAACAAGACTGCACTTAATCTAATTTTATCATACCTTGTTTTAAGGGTAACATTCCAAAAAGTGTAACACTTAAGACTATCGCATAATATCATCAACTATGTTTGCATGTTAAAGATGTCAACGATAAAATAGTACATGTAAGTCCAAGATGTTGCAAGCATTACTAGATGAATTACTATTGATCATTAATCAGCAATCAAATTTAAAAATGAATCGAATAGTAAGATCAAAATTAACTTTTTCAAAAAAGTCAGTTTTCTGACTGCACTGTAGAAGCTCCCGATAGATATATCTTTTTGCAAGGTATAAAGATAAGTTTTTTAAAATAAAAAAAAAATAAGCTAAATGTTGATAAATATCTTTAGGGCATTGGTTAAACATCTAAAAATAGTAATTTAACATTAAAAGTTATATAGTTATGATTTGTCCACATTAAAAGATATATTATAAAAATATATATATTGTTTTCATTATGTTTTCAAGACAAAAATTCCCTTCGTAAGCTCCTTAAATTAACAATACCTTTAAAAAAAGTTTTTTTCTTTTTTTGGAAGAAACCTTTAAGACTATTGTTAGCAAGCCCGTAACCACTAATATTAAGATTAACAAAGATATAATATCCATTGAGCAACCACCTCCAACACGCGTAGTTTTCGTCTGATAACCACAAAGGAAGGTGCTAAGAAATTAAGTGGCAGTGGCAATTCACAACGAAACTTCATAAACCTCTCTATATAAGATACGCTATATACCCACTCTCTTTCCCCCTCTCTCCCTCTGGGGTTTCAAATATGAACTTTGAAGATTCATAATCACAAAGTTTTATATATAGTACCTATAAACTTTGAATTCTAGATCCTAGTTACAACAACCTAGACTTTCTCGACCTAGTTATTATACATAGGTGACACTCACACAACAGAACTAGATGCTATTACATCACAACTTCCACAAAACATTCAAACAAGTTCAACATGACCATACATCGTTGCAGTTTCTTAGGTCAACTCTCAAAGATTTTTCTCCACTTGTTGAAGATATCAACCAATAAAATGAACATTTAACTCAACTCATTCGGGTGGTGTATGCCCCTAGAGATCTTTGCCTGTTGTATCCATTCTCGAAACGAGAATGTATAGAACGATGGGTTGGTGTATCCCTGCGTTGAAGCCAAACATATTGAAGGCCTGTTTAACCACTTGGTTGACGTTGTGGTCAACCTAATTGGTTGCAATATTTCAACACAACGTTGCTATTGTGGTGGTTGGTAAAGTTTACACCATTGCATTGGTTATGGGCCAAAACATTAACGTCGTGTCCCTTGTGATTGTCGTTCGGCCTCTGATTCAAATGAACGAGGACATGTTCGTCAATCCTTAGGATTTCGTTATGAAATTAAGGCTGCTGAACTTCACCTTGTTCCAGCATACCAACACCCATGAATTGGTTTAATGTAGCCATTTGGTTGGCCATAGCCATAGAAGCATGGTTTGTATTCTTGATCAACTATGTGATAACTGCCCCATCTGTTGAGTGAAATGTTCACCTTCTGATGGTTGCTATTTGTCCATCTGTTGTCAAACAATCGTCATCGAATCTTATGTCAATCTGACATGATTCTATGGTATATTTGAAAAACCTAGGCCAAGTTACCCTGGCCATATGACATGTCTGCCAACGAGTTAATAAGACTCGGCAACATTAATTCTAATGGTAGGCCTAATAGGTCAGCAACTACTGGGCGTGACTACATGAAAGTTATGTCTGTGTCGCACCATCTCCTACGTTAAAGCCTTACTAACATCGTGCATAAACTGAAAATGTGCCTATCAAACTGCATATCGTCCGCGTTGAAAGAATCCACCTTGTCAGACGAAGGCGGTGGATGATGAGTCAACCGACGACATGGGTATCAACATTGTCAAGTGTGACTACTAACAAGTCAGTTATGGTATTAGAAATTCCAACACTTTGCGTATTAAACTTTTTTTTTTTTATTAGTTTTAGAGTTGTTAGAAGGTTCACAAGGTTTCTTAAACTTCTTATAGGCATGCAAACTTATAATAATTGTCGAAAACAATATTTAAAATACATGTAGGTTACTTCAAACTTGTTCCACTACGTGTGCGTTTACAAATATTTTTTATCTAAGGAAAATCAACCAAATTCAAAGCACAAATAAATCTATAATCACTGTGATTAAGGGAGTCTAACAAGTTATTAGGCGTATACTAACACGTTTAAAGGTTGATTTTGAAAAATGTTGTTCAATTGGATTTAAGTTTTGTGTTCGAAATTGTTTAAAAACGGTTTAACGGTTTAAAGTTAACTGCTGATGAAGTAAAAGATTTGAAGTGAAAATGACAATTAAATTAAAAGAGTGTGAAAGCAAAAAGCTTTTAAGTTACAAGACTGGACTGTAAATAGCGTGAAAATTATAAGTGTTGAGTTTGAACTTACTTGAAATATAAAGTGCGAGAAAAGCAAGAGGAATTGAAAGACAATGTTTTGAAGATAAATTTGTGGAAATTGTAGAGTATTTTGAATTGAAATAACAAGAACTTTAAAAAATTTAATAGATGGTGAAAGGTATGCTTAAAGTTCTGAAATACTTGAGTTAGTTACGTGTAGATTTTAAAAAATTAACTATATGACCATTTGTCTTTGTGAGAACTCATATTTATAGGAAAAAAAACCATTTGTTATTTGTTGAGCTATTCTTAACAAATCATGTCTTGTACGTCGACACACACTCCAAATTTCGTTATTAATCGGTTGATAATCCACCTAATTGAAGTCATGATATAAGATGTACTTAAAATGTCACTTTCTCCATGATGTGCACTAATAGTATGAATGCGTTGAGACTCGTCACTTTACTCAAACGTCTCTTGTAATCCTGTTAAAAAATTTGAATTTATGTTGACCCGCAATCCTCTTACACAAAACTCGCAATCCTCTTAGACAAAACTGAAATTTCGCTAAGAACATTATTATTGATTGTCGCTCTAAAATATTTCAAAGGCTACGGGATTACCAAACTACGCTTTCCTACCAAAGAAATAAACAAAAAGCCTCGAGGACAATCAAAGATTAAGATTTTGTAATCTGATATCTGGAATTTAAGATTTCAAATTGATGAAGATGCAGTTAATAGATTGGTACTTTGCTGAGGAAAATAGATTGGAAGGGAAAAGAAGTCTGTCCTATATCCTGGTCGATGTTTGTCAGTTTGGCCTGATTCAAAAGACACCATTAGGAATTTTCAATTCCAGATATCATGTTATAAAATTTTTGTGACTTCAGAGGTTAAAAAATAAAACATAGTTCATAATCATATCATGCCTCTCAAAAAACTGTTCATATCATTATAATCAGTTATTTCAAAAAAATCATTATAATCAGTTGAAGAAAAAAAAAAACATAACAATTCGTATATTCCCAACCTTACAAATATATTGTCCGAAAGATTGCACATGATATTGGCAACTCAGAATTAATTGTTTTGCCGAACAACTTTTCATCAAATTCACATAAAAAAATTGCACATGATTGGACCCTTTAAAGCAATATTACGATATGTTACTTGTTAGTTTGGTGCCATTGATAAACTTTTGATTTTGATTAAATACATGTTGTGGACCTTGTGAGTTAATGCTCTTAGAGGAAGACCGTTGGAGCACATTTGCAAGTGCTTTTATAATTTTTCAATCTGCCCCTATATTCTTAGAGGTCCCCCAATATTCTTAGCAGTGTGCATTTCAGCTAAAATACATTACCATAAGTCTGCATGTCCCATATTATTTAGGGGAAATGCTAGTGTTCCCCACAAATTATACCCCGAGAGATCACGATGTTAGTTAATTAATACCCCACCTCCACCTCTTCAATCTTTAGCCATCCATGTTTTCCAATTAAACCAAGATCTAACGGTTTGAATTATTCTTATACTTTCGTTGTGAATAGCATATATAGCTCTTTATTTAGCGAAAATGTCAACTTGAGTGTGAACGTTGATTTCTCCATTTATGTGTGAGTTTCCAATAACAATTGTTATTTGGTTTATCTAAAAAAAAAAAAAGTTATCGTAAAGACTCTTTCAATAGCTACCAAGGGATGGATTAAAAAATTATTATTATTTTTTTTTTGCAAAGGTGAGGATGGGCAAAGGTTATTTCAACAAATATGGTTGGATAAAACAAAATTGGGAGTAAAGAACGGGACAAAAGTTTAAATTATCAGTTATCCATGAAACATTGCAAGGAAATACCAAGGAGTGTTCAATGACTAAAGGGTTGAAGTTAGCAAGATCTAGCTTTATACATGTCAAAAATATCAAATATTTTAAAAATTATTGTTAACGAGTGTTTTCATATATTCTTTAAGCATTTTAAAAGAAGAAATTATTTCATAAAAAAAAGTTAAATATTTCAATTTTATTTACATGGTTACATAAATTTTAAAAAAAGTTAGCATTTAAATATCTTAATTAAAAATGCCCAGGACACTTGTTTTTCTTTGTTCTTTCACAACCCTAAACTAAACCCTCGTACAAGCTGTTCATTAGACAAATTTACATAAGTTTGCTCTCCAATACCCGGTCTTTGGCATTGATAATAAAATTTCCACTAAAGTCAAAGCGTAGAATCATGACAAGAACTTGTTGTGCATTCATATACTACTACTTGTATTTTGTTTTCCTTGAAACATCATATATCAGCACAAATTCCTCGCAACTTCTTCATATTTATATATATATTCCACACACACCAACCACATATTTCCCATCTATCTATCTACTTGTTCACAAATATTAAATATCTTATCTTATTCTTATTTCAAACCCATAAATTGCGGTGTAATTTCCTTTACCCTACCAACACGTTACAACAAATAATAATAATATTAAAACTAATACTACCCGTTGAGTTGATCAACTCCCAACACACGTTAATGATAACCACAAAGGTAGATGATGCAAGGAAATTCAGCATCTAGCTGCAAGTAACACCGAAACTTCATAAATATAAGACTACATATACCTCTCCCCGGTTCTGAAATTTGAAATAATAATCTTCACCATCTTACCTACAAAATAAAAATATCTTTACCATCATTTCATTTCAATATTTTACTAATGGGACACAACATAGAACTAGATGCTATTTCATCACCACAGCTTCAACAAAAGAATCTTTGTTGCAGCAAGTTTTTTTGTTGGTTTCACCTTTGTGTATCTGGATTTTTGCATAAGAAGAATTTTGGTTCTGATTCTCATGCTGTTGCTCATGACAAGCCAAAAACATTTTATGAGTTCAAAGAAATTCTTTTTTTTGATAAGAAAATAAGTGGATATGGAGTATCCATTTTTAAGGGTCCTTTTGGTGTTCCTGAAAATCCTGAATTTACTGTTGGTTTGGATTCGCAATTGATTAAGCCGAAGATGGAACTTCTCAGGGATGGTAGATCTACTCTTTTGTTGACTGGTTTAGGTGGAATGGGAAAAACCACTTTGGCTACAAAGCTGTGTTTGGATCAACAAGTTAAGGGTAAGTCATAATCCCTTTTATTTAGGAATTTTTCATGTTCTTATGCTATTATGCTTATTATAAAGATTTGTTTAGTTATAGTTATCTAGAAAAGATTGTTGAAATTTGCTAACATTGAAGAATTTTCAGTTATTATCCTGTTTTGAAAGGCATATCATATAAGTGTTTATGCAGAAGCTAATTGTATTAAAAAAAAGTTAAAATAAACTCAAACTGTTTCTATATAAGTTATAAGTTGTTTACATAAGCCATATTGCAGAGTTTATAAAGATAAGCTGAAAACAACTTCAGCTTATAGTCATGTTTTCAATAAGTTCTCCCAAATAGTCGGTCACAAGTGCTTATGCCAAACATGGGCTGTTTTTGATAAATTTATCATAAAATTTTGTTGTTGTTGTGAAATTAATACCGGTACACAATCATATGTATGCATTATTGTAGGAGATATGAAATATTATGGGCTTATTGTTTTCTTTTGATTCTTTAGGCAAATTCAAGGAAAACATTATATTTGTAACCTTCTCAAAAACACCCATGTTGAAGATTATGGTACAGAGACTATTTGAACATGGTGGATATCCGGTGCCTGAGTATCAAAGTGACGAAGAAGCAGTTAATGGAATGGGAAATTTACTGAGGAAAATTGAGGGAAGTCCAATATTGTTAGTCCTGGATGATGTTTGGCCCGGCTCAGAAGACCTAGTCGAGAAATTTAAATTCCAGATATCAGATTATAAAATTTTGGTCACTTCAAGGGTTGCATTTTCTAGATTTGACAAAACCTTTATCGTAAATCCTCTTGTTCACGAAGATTCGGTGACCCTTTTCCGTCACTACACACAGTTGGGAAAAAACAATTCAAAAATTCCCGACAAAGATCTTATCCAAAAGGTGCTTGTTCTTCTTGTACTGACACCATTTGAGCACCAATGTTATATAATCTGCTGATTGCTGACTATATTTGTGTGCTTTGAAATACAGATTGTGGAAAATTGCAAAGGTTTACCTCTTGCCATTAAAGTGATTGCAACATCACTCACTAATCGTTCATATGACTTGTGGGAAAAGATTGTGAAGGAACTTTCTCAAGGTCGTTCTATACTTGATTCTAGTACTGAATTACTTACTCGCCTCCGAAAGGTCTTGGATGTTTTGGAAGATAATGCTATTAACAAGGAGTGCTTCATGGACCTTGCATTATTCCCTGAAGACCTGAGAATTCCCGTTTCTGCTCTCATTGATATGTGGGCGGAGTTGTATAAACTAGATGATGAAGGCATAGAAGCAATGGCCATCATCAACAAATTAGACTCTATGAATCTGGCTAAGGTCTCAATAGCAAGGTATAATATAACGACTACCAAATATATCTAACATGAATTATATGGGGCAGAAAATTTAATAGCTCGAAGAGCTATTCTAAGAAGCATTGGATTCCTAAATTAACGTTATAAACAGACCATTTGTCTTGGATTGAATTTAAACTTTTCACAAATTGTAACTTTGCAATTTGCATTGATAATTTTTAATTCCAAGGGAAGAAGTCAATAATTGTAATTAAACTATCAAATACAGAACAAGCTTTTTTATCTAGTGTTTAGAGTTTTCTCTTCAAGGAATACTAACTTTTGTTTGTTTCTCAGGAAAAATGCAAGTGACACAGAAAGTTACTACTACAATAGCCACTTCATATTCCTTCATGATCTTCTAAGAGAGCTAGGAAATTATCAAAACAACCAGGAACCAATTGAACAAAGAAAAAGACTTCTTATTGATGCAAATGAAAACACACATGACCGGTGGCTTATGGAGAAGCAGCAGGGCACAATGACCCGCATATTGTCCAATTTTTTTAAATTGTGTGTTAAACCGAAGCCTCAACAGGTCCCTGCTCGCACAGTGTCTATATCAACTGGTTAGTTATACTTTCACCTTTCTCTAAATGTATTCACTAACTTGCAAGTTAAAAATAACATCAACTCTAAATATATCCACAATTGATTCCATGTGTTGCGTTTTCAGATGAAACTTGTGCTTCTTCAGATTGGTCCCAAGTGCAGCCAGCTCATGTTGAGGTTCTGATTTTAATTCTTCAAACCGAACAGTACACACTTCCAGAATTGAAGGAGAAAATGAGCAAACTAAGAGCTCTTATAGTCATAAATCATGGTTTACGCCCTTCTGTACTGAACAATTTTGAGCTAATTAGCTCTTTATCCAACCTGAAAAGAATCAGGCTAGAGCGGATTTCTGTTCCTTCCTTTGGCACAATGAAGAATCTCAAAAAATTATCCCTCTACATGTGTAATACAAGACTAGCTTTTGAAAAGGGTAGCATCCTAATTTCAGATTTGTTTCCTAATTTAGAAGATTTGAGCATTGATTATTCCAAGGATATGGTGGCATTGCCTAATGGGGTGTGTGACATTGCCTCATTAAAAAAGCTCAGTATTACTAATTGCCATAAGCTTTCTTCGCTGCCCCAAGATATTGGAAAGTTGATGAATTTGGAACTCTTGAGCCTGATCTCATGCACTGATTTGGTAGAGTTGCCAGATTCTATTGGAAGGCTTTTAAATCTAAGACTACTTGACATCTCCAACTGCATAAGCCTTTCAAGTTTACCTGAGGACTTCGGCAATCTGTGTAATCTAAGAAATCTATACATGTCTAGTTGTACAAGTTGTGAATTGCCATTTTCAGTTGTCAATCTTGCGAATTTAAAGGTGATATGTGATGAAGAGACGGCTGCTTCATGGGAATCTTTCCAATCTATGATTTCCAATCTCACTATAGAGGTTCCTCAAGTTGAAGTCAACTTAAATTGGCTTCATGCAGGTCGCTCCTAAAATTTGCATGCGCTCTTCCTCTGCCTTTGCTAATCTTTGTGGCAGTGTTCTTCAAATGAATGAATACTTATCATGGGTAATAGAGGTGGTTGTTGGTACCTCAGAAATGGCTCCCAACGGAGGGGCTGAGTGGATGCTAGCTCTTAGGTACAGCTCACATCAACCATCCGAACTGCTTCATCAGGTGGTGACCTCTGGCCTTTCAACACTTGGGGGCTAGACATTCTTTGGCCTTTCCACCTGCACCAGGTTTGTTAATTCATCAACCATTCTTTGGTGAATCATCCACAAGCAAATAAACAGGTTGGATCAACTAACAAAATCATTTTCAATGAATGAAGAAAATGATTGGATCAAGCAAAAGCAGAATAGACAGAGGAGCTAATAAGAGTATTGTAGACAAATCACATTACACCCCAGTCATCAACACATAAAACACCTTTCAAACTTGTCTACATATTTCATGCAATGGTATCAGTATAACTCACATCAGCTTCAATCTGTGCGAATTTAATAAATGAGTCCGCATCGAGATCAAACAGGAGAATAGATCTTGACTTACTCTACGAAGTCAGGGAACTAGTGTACATAACTAAGTATGTTTCAAAACTTAGGACTGCAAATAGGTATAACAGCAAAGTTAAATCTAGAAATTTCAAGGAAGGAGATTAGTCTTACGGAAGACCGAGAAGGTAACGAATAAAAAACACGGAAAGCTAGCGGCTAGTTGGAAAGGACCATATGGATCAGCTCCGCTCTGTGCAAAAGAGCATACAAGCTAGAAGGCCGAGCTAGAAACATTTATCTGAGATTGTGGAATGCCACACACCTCAAACTCTATTTATTTAGATTTCTTGTAATATGATGTACTCTTTTTCCTGCTTGGACCTTTTTTCTCGAAAAAGTTTTTGGTTCTTGGAGGTTTTAACTAGCACATCTTTTTTTTTCCATTTCATTATCAATAAAGTCTTTGTTCATTATACTATGATCTCCATTAAAAGAAAACACATAAGCCTGATGTGTTTCCGTCAATGAGTCAATTCAATATATAATATAAGCTTGAACAGGCAAATACAGTATTTCTTTTATTTATCTCAGTATAAATAGCCTTACAACACATGAACTTTACATAGAAGATTGCATAAAAAGGAATATACATGTACAATTACAAGTCTTATATCATCTAGGTGAAGATGCAACATCCAACAGGACAAACCCATATCCTACCCCATGTACCATCTCAGGAGTAAAAGATGAGGCACAGTTTCACGTCAGCAATCTGGTATTAATGTAAGGGAGGAACTCCTTTACAACTAGAAAATGTAGTATTCAAATTTTCTTGAAAATCAATCAACCAAGGAGGCTCTCTTTTGGTAAACCATATTGTTCTCACAAATCAGGGCATAAATGTTCACTGTTGGTCAATATATTGGTTCTTAAACTCACCATCAACGAGTGATAAAAACAGTATGTTTGACCAATAACGAACAACCTCAGCCGAATTTAATATACACGTCTCAAACTTTTGAAGAATTAAAATTTGGAGAATGTTTCAAAGCTAGCGAGGGAAACAGAAAATTGATTCATAGCAAAGGAAACAACTATTTTATAAGCCAAAACCAAAACATAAAAGTTAATGAAAAACAGTGTCTTCTTAAGGTTCTCGACCTTGTCCTTCAAAAACAACTTACTCGACTTTAACCTTTTCATCTCGTATTCCAATATTTTGATCTCCCATGTCAGACCTTCAAATTTGACACCAACATCTTCAAACACTTTTTCAACTTCCTTCCTTGACTTCTTCTCATCCTCCAAAAGTTTTTCAATTTCTTACTTGTCTTACAAGCAACAATCATTTTTCTTTTCGGCCAGCTTGTGCAACCTTTTTTGAAGGTTATCTTTGCCATTCCTCGCCATGTCTAACCTATACTCTCTCGCATAGATATTTTATTGTTATTGTTGGGCAGCACATAGAGCACGAAGGAGGTAAGATGTGGAAACCACACACAGACATTTTTTAGCCGAAAACTTTGTACAGTATGTTGATAAGACGCGACAGGGTGATCTGCAACAGGACAGTTGAGTAAACCCCATGTTACTGGCAGCTGCAAGCATGACATTCTTTGAAGAACACGACCAATTGTTACCGGCATTTGTTACCGAGGGGAATTATTTGGAAGCGGTTCCTCTAACGTTTTTGTGGGAACTCACATTTGAGGGACATAATTTCTCCCTCTATATCAATCATTTAGAAAATGAATCCCATTGAGAAAACACAGCCAACCTCAGCTGAATTTAGCTTCCATCAACAGCGGGTTAATTATGGACCAAATTTAAATGAGACGGGTCAACCTGCATTGCCATCTGTATTTGAAATTAGGGGTGTTCGTGGTGCAATTTCAATCGGTTTTGAGACAAAAACTCATCTGATCCAAAGTTAAATTACATGCGGTTCAGTTTTTGACGACTCGTTTAAAAAATTGGATCTGAATTGATCCAATTTAATGCATATTATTTTGGATTGGTTCTTGAATATGCAAATTACAAATTGTAAATAATAAGTTTGATGCAAAATATAACACATAATATGTTGATGAAAATTTTCGATTATATTTCAAACATAGAAAATAGTAAAAAGTATAATAAATTAAATTGGGATATAGGTGGAAGATTGGAGATGGCTCCCAGATCAAAGTTTGGTCCACATCATGGATTCATTCACTTTCTACTCTTCGACCCTCAACAACGCCACCTCCACATCTGGAACATTTATTGGTTCGTGATTTAATAAATCCTGATTTGCATACTTGGAATAGTTCGCTCATTAGTAACATCTTTTCCATCTCAGAAGCTTCGGTCATTTGCAGACTGCCACTCCATACGTGTAACCTGCATGATACTCGAGTTTGGCAAATCGGCTTATAACTTATGCATGTCTCTGAAAACTGACGCTAATGTTTCCCCCACTGCAGCTGCGCATAATTGGAACATTATTTGGATACAACATGTGCCTCCTAGAGTATGTTCCCTGTTATGGAGAATGGCTCATTGTTGCCTTCCAACCCGCACTCGCTTGATCCAGAAAGGTTTATCTATTGACGATACTTGTGTTCATTGCGATGTCCTGGATGAATCCCACATCTAGTCATTCTTTGTGTGCCCAAAAGCAATCAATTGTTTGAACAAGTCCAATTGGATGGTATTGTGCGAGAGTTACCACGTGATGCTATTGATTTCAGATCTCTTCTTTTTTATTTCTTTAGCAGGTTACAAACACATACCCAGGCAACAACATCTATTATTCTATGGAGTTTGTGGAAAAATAGAAACTCTAAATTATGGCAAGCAGGGACACACCCTCCTCATCATTGATCGTTCAGCGAGCGCATAATTCCCTTCATGAATGACCCTGTTTACAAAGAGCAAGACAATCTAACCAAAATATTTCAGTTTAAAATACAATGTAGATTGTGCCCTCTTCAACAACAATACCATCACATGGCTCGTCATCTGCTATCGAGACTCTTCAGGGGCATTACATTATGGATCATCTAACTACTCTTTATATACTTCTTCCCCTTCAGAAGCCGAGGCTCTAAGCCTTAACCTTCGCTGACAATCAAGGCATTGAGTCTGTCATATTTGAGTCTGATTGTAAGCTAGTTCTTTTATTCTATTTGGCAAGTATTTGGAAGTGTTGGCTAAAGGGAAAACATCACAAGCTATTGCGAAACTCATGGATTTAACACCTGATACAGCAACCTTACTAACTCTTGATGATGATAAGGGAAATGTTATAGGTGAAAGAGAAATTGATAGCAGGTTGATACAGAAGAATGATGTGATCAAAGTTGTGCCGGGCGCGAAAGTAGCATCAGATGGTTTTGTTGTTTGGGGACAAAGTCATGTAAATGAGAGTATGATAACTGGTGAGGCAAAGCCTGTTGCTAAGATGAAGGGTGATATGGTGATTGGTGGTACTGTGAATGAAAATGGTGTTTTGCATGTTAAGGTAGCAAGGGTTGGATCAGAAACTGCACTTTCCCAGATTGTTAGACTTGTTGAGTCTGCTCAGATGGCTAAAGCTCCTGTCCAGAAATATGCTGACCAGATTTCTAAATACTTTGTTCCTATAGTAAGTGTAAATTACTAATACTAACTAGCTCCGTGATTTTTACGAAAACTAAACTACTGAGCTTCAACAAAATCACGGTGTCAATACAATTTTGTCAAATTCACCGTGATTTCAAACATGTATTATGTGTTTAAACATTTAAGTCAAATAATAGAATTGTATTTTACATATACTTACTGGTGCCTGTTTTTGTAGGTGATTGTGTTATCTCTTTCAACATGGATATCATGGTTTGTAGCTGGAAAATTGCATTCATACCCAAAATCATGGATACCATCTTCTATGAATAATTTCGAGCTTGCACTTCAGTTTGGAATTTCAGTCATGGTCATAGCTTGTCCTTGTGCTCTAGGCCTCTACTCCTACAGCGGTCATGGTTGGTACTGGAGTTGGTGCAACTCAAGGTGTGTTGATCAAAGGTGGCCAAGCATTAGAAAGTGCACACAAGGTGAAGGCAATTGTTCAAAACAAGGAAATAATGGTTGGAAATAAAAAACTGATGTTAGATCATAACATAGCTATTTCAGTGGAAGCTGAAGAAATACTAGCAGAAGCTGAAAACATGGCTCAAACAGGAATTTTGGTATCATTGGATGGAGAAATTGTTGGAGTTTTGGCTGTGTCTGATCCACTGAAACCTGATGCAAAAGAAGTTATTTCTATTCTTAAATCCATGAAAATAAAGAGCATAATGGTGACAGGTGATAATTGGGGAACTGCAAATTCTATAGCTAGACAAGCTGGTATTGAAACTGTCATGGCAGAGGCTCAACCTGAAACTAAAGCTATTAAAGTAAAAGAATTGCAGGTACACACAAAATTATGGTCCCCAATTACCAAATTATTGCTTCACTCCTTTAGGGTTTCCTCTCATGGTTTTAATACTTTGTTCATTGTAGGACATTTATTCAATTATTATAGTGTTTATTGGTTTTAATCTCTAAAAAATTTTATTTGGATTGAGTCCGTGCAAATTCAATAACTGCTGTTTTTTAGTCTTTAACGTCAGCTTATTGGGTCACATATGACGTCAGAGACTAAAACCAATCGTGTTTAATTTGTAAGGATTGAATCTGAACAAAATATTTAGCGGGACTAACCAAGTAATTTGACTCAAATAGTCAATAAGCTCCTCTAGGACGAATCATTCAGGAAAACTCGAATTTGATTTTTGCTGGCAACAATTTTTGGTCAGACTTTATTTATCCGAGTTCAAAATAATTTGCAATAATTGCAAAAACTAAAATCATATTTAACCTTCATTTTTTTTATATATTAAAATTGAACAAAATTTACTTAGACTTCAAATAATTAAAATTTGTAGGGACCAAAAATATATTAACCCTATATAATCTTTAGACAATCATGTGATAGTTATTTGACATACTTGGTGGCAGAATTCTGGATACACAGTAGGAATGGTAGGAGATGGTATAAATGATTCACCAGCACTAGTAGCAGCTGATGTTGGAATGGCAATTGGTGCTGGAACAGACATTGCTATTGAAGCAGCTGACATTGTTCTTATGAAGAGTAACTTAGAGGATATAATAATTGCCATTGACCTTGCAAAGAAAACTTTCTCACGTATACGTCTAAATTATATTTGGGCTTTAGGTTATAATATTCTAGCCATTCCTATTGCTGCTGGCATACTTTTTCCTTCTACTAAATTTAGGTTACCACCTTGGATTGCTGGAGCTGCAATGGCTGCTTCTTCTATCAGTGTTGTTTGCTCTTCTCTCTTGTTGAAGAAATACAAGAAACCAACCAAGCTTAACAACTTGGAGATGAATGGTATTCAGATTGAATAATCAACTTGTCAATTGTATATTTGTAACTATAATAACTAGGCTTGTTTATTGGGAGCAACATTTTGTTATGTTGCAATTGTAATTTCAATGTAAATTAAAAAGTAAGTAATTATTTTTCTTAAAAAAAGTAATTAGCTTTAGTAAAAATAGATGTTTTATATGTACAAACTATATTAAGGAACAATTATTTTTAATCTGGAAGAATGTTGAAATTATGATTATAGGCATTTTATAATAAGGTGTTCAAATTCAGTACATGTTGGAACATCAATGAAAATATGAGAACTAGCTAGAGATGTGGGCCACATCTAGCTATCCTTGATGGAGCGTGAGCTACCGATCATTTGTTTCTCTTAATAAACTCAACACGAGTTTTCCAAATGAAAAAAGAAAAAACGTCCACACTACCTATTAATGTCTCCGAATTCTTTGACGTCAATCTTATCACTATTAAAAAGATCAATTGATCTTTTAGTGTAGTGTAATCCACTTGACCACTTGTCCCAGATGCAAGTCATGAACTCAAGTGAGCGGATGAAGATGGCCCAAGGCTTCCCCTATTTGGTGAAATCCGAATTGTTTTGGCGATTTTGATGTGAACAGAATGGTCCGCCAGAGTTGCATTTGTAGCGCCCGGTCGCTGGTTTCATCCAATTTGTATCAGAATGTCTGGTGTAACAGCTCCACCCAAATATGCAGTGTATTCTCCCTGCTCCAATTTTCAGTCAAGTATTTGACCATGTCCATAATTTGCAAACTAGCTTCAAAGACATTATTCCTCAATTTTCGCTCCTTTAAAATAGTCCCAAATCAGTCTGAAAAATTCAGACGAAAACTTAATCGTCCGAAAACACAGTTTTTTTTAGTAGCGTCGTTTTAGTTTTGTTAGCTTTCTAGCTTATTGAACTTATGATTTTTTTACATTGAAACTTTAAAAAGTAATTATTTTTTACATAAAACTTATCTATTATTAAAGATATTAATGGTCAAAATTGTACATTGACATATGTGAAGTGGACTTGAACATGTATTTTGAAACGAGAGTATATTTTAAGGTTACAAGACTAAGATTTTAATGTTAAGTCATGTAATATTGATGATATTCATTAACTACAACTTGTGCTCAAATATATCTAAAAAGAGGTGGTCAATAATGTCGAAAATTAACCATGGTTAATGAGTTGAGGGATGGTTATCAACTAAGAATAACTAACCACATATTTAAATTGTATTAACAATCTATAATCTAATTTTGATGTGGAATTTATGTTTCCAAAGACCATTTTTCTTTTCTAAGAACAATAAGAAATACGCGGTTAACTTTTGCTAACACCACTGATATATAGCACCTTGATGTGATTATGTGTCAACACGACATTGAAACGAAAAAGCAAAGAAAGTAACATAGAGAGGAAATTACAAGGAAACTTCGTGATAAAATATCTATATAAACCTTCATTGATTTCCTCTTTCTTCAACAAAAAATTTCAATTTCATTTTCATCAACAATAACAACAATGATAGGCATTAGGCAAGACAGAAGTACAACACCTGGTTGTCGTTTCAAAGGTATAATATGCTAAACTTTCACTTTTAAATCCTCGTTGTTTTTTCTTCATTTTATAACTTGTTCTTTGTTCGATTTGAATGTAAAAAAGGAAGGAAAAATAATTAAACAGGTTAGGTTGGTCCATGCAAAGTGTTCGACAACACATGATTCAGCATCTTAGCGTTCAATGCGGGAAAAGATATTAACAACTAGCAATATATGAACTTTGAGAGCCTAAAATCAAAATCATTGACTAAACTCTATGACTATTCTTAGGGTATGTTTGGATTGAGGGTTTAGGAAGGGAAGGGAGAGTTTACTTTTCTTTTTTAAATTCCGGACTATATAACATATTTTTTTAAAATAAATTTAGTATGATTGAAGTATGATATGATTGTTTATCATGATAATATGTTAACTTTTTAAAAAAAAAAAAACATTTTTATTGTGTTCGTAATCACATATATATAAGTTTTTATTGTTCTACTCTATTTTTAAAACTTCACCAATCTTCACTTCGAAACAAAAAAGTTGAAAGATGATTAATATATGTGGACTAAATTTTTAAATATAAATATTGAGTTTTCAAATACTATTTTTGTTTATATCTCATTCGGGAGGGAATAAATTGTTATCATAATTACAAAATACAGATGTTTAACCTTAGGATTGAGAGTGAAAACCCATTTAATTTTAAAGTCTTTTTTTGGACAATTTGTGACCCTCTAACTTGATTCCTAAAACATTGTCGATTCCAATTTTATGAAGGCAACTTCTTTTTTTTTTGTCAGATTTTATGAAGGCAACTTAATCACTTGCTATATTAATATATGTCATATTCTTAATTTGACATCTTGGGACATTGCAAATCTTATGTCAACTACAATTTATTTTAGAATTAATATTAAAACATATCTACAATGCTTTCGAACATTAGAAGAGAATGTGAAATGGTACAAGATGTTTGGAAGCATTGTAGATATCTTTTTTTTTTTTTATAAAAGAGGGTAAAAGTCCATTGTAAATATCTTGTTTTAATTTCTATCGAAATGACTTTTTAAAAAGATTGTTTTTTGAAGAAATTGGTGATGATTTGGCGACAAAAATGCAAAGAGAAAAATACTAAAATGTCTAATGAATTTTCTTTTTTTGAGAGAGCCCTAATGAATTTTCTTGTTCTTTGTCTGCACAGGGGAACTAAAATTTTGGGGATGGTGCGGCTATGAAGTATGATTTATGAATCACATTATTTAAAAATATTAAAATTAAAATCATGATGAATGCTAAAAACCTAAAAAAAAAAAAAAAAAAAAAAAAAAAAACAAGAAAAACCATCATTAATTAAATGGTATAGATGAATGGATGGATAGACACACCAATTTTTTTTTGAAAAAGCTAAGTGAATATATTAAACAACTAAGAGAAACCCTTCTAGCACAAGATGTATTAGAGGAAACTTAAAAATTTAAAACCTACAAGAATTACAAAATAGGTTGTAAGCACAATAAAACAACGTTCAACCGAGTAATCAAATGTAATATGATTTTAACAAAGGCTTGCCAATTGTTAACATTTTCAAATGTTGCCATATAATATAGTAATCTTATATTCAACTGGTGAACAAATTCTATTTATAATCAACTAATATGAAAAAATTCAGTCCATCCACCATATGCTTAATAAAAGGCTTAATTTTATTTTGGTCCCAATATTTTCACTAATCACAATTTTTTTTTTTCTATTTTAAAATCATTCAGCTTTGGTGCCTCCATCCAAATTTTGTTGTAGCAAAATAGTGATTTGATATCTTTTGAATAACGTAACATACGACCCGATTATGTGAAGTGATCAACAATCATATAATTATAAGAAAAATTATTTTAGTTTCAAATTATGTTTCACAAAAAAATACAAAAATCTAATGAAGGAATCAAAACTGAATGATTTTAAAATATGGGATAAATTCCATAAATAATTGAAAATCGGTGGATCAAATAATTAAATCTTAATAAAAATAATCTAATCCATATCCATATATATTAAAAGTTATTGATATATGGATAACCAATCTACCCCTAAAATTATATTTTGAATCAATTAGAAATATTAAACAAAAAGGAAGACTAGTTACAACATATTTTTGAAAAAATTAAGCTTCAATGAATGGTTGAAAGTGAATCACATTAATTTTACTTTCGAGTGTTGCATGTCACCACTAAACATTATCAAATGCTCCTTGATTAATTATGGTGGTTTCCTTCACACACTAAAATTTCGGGATTAGGAGTCACTTTGAGAAAGTCACTACCATCTTCTGAAAACCTCCCAGTTTGTGATTTTTCAAGATTTTGTAATCTGATATCTGGAATTAAAATTTTAAATTGATGAAGATGTGAACAGTTAATAGATCATGGGGACTTTGCGGAGGAAAACTAAGGGACAACAATGATTATTGAGAAGCCGCCAATAGAAATTTCAACTCCAGATATCATATTATAAAATTTTGGTGACTTCAGAGGTTAGTAAGATGCAGTAATCTTCAAAGGTTAAGTATATGCTCAGTTGAAAATGAAAACAGTTCAAATATTCCTAACTTGACAAAGATTTTGTCCAAAAGCTCCGTGCTCTTTTCTTCTGACTTCTTGTAGTAAACATCGAAAGATTGCAGGACCATTAAGAATTCATTGTTTTCCTTGATCACTTTTCATTAAATTCACGTAAAATGAGTTTTGTATAATGTATTTGAAGTTTTGATGATAACAAAATACTCCCTCCATCCCGAATTAGCTGAGCCATTTTTTCTTTTCACACATATTAAGACAAATGTATAAATGAAGGAGAGAGAATAGTGGTTTTAAGTGATCTTCACTATCATATATAAATGCAAAGTGGAATATATTGAATTGAAAGTTGTGAAAGTAGTATTAATTAGAGTTATAAAAGGAAAAAAGTAATTAATATTGTATTGAGTTATAAAGAATAATTGGATGGATATGTTAATGTATGTTTAAATGTGTAGGATTGTAGACTAAAATTTTAAGTATTAAAATCAAGTTTGATTCTGGAAGAACATATACGAGAGCATTTGAATATTGAGGAAAACTGAAGTTCTCGACCAGACTCTAAAGACTCAAGTCTCTAAAGGATATCAGACTCTGAAGGTCAGAAGTATCTGGAAATTACCTGACTCTGAAGAATGAAGACTCTAAAGAACACGTCAAACTTATCGTCTTCTGAAGATGTCACTATCAGACTGAGACGGTACATTTTTTTTTCTTCTGACCACGTGCAGGAACAAACAAAGAACTTCAAAGACAAATGAAATGAAATGGATAATTCATTTTGAAGCAAAGAAATTTCAAATATCTTTTCAACGACATTAACCAAATCAAGAAACATTCTAATGTCTATGATCAAGCTTCTCAAAGACCCTAAAACACGTGATGGCACCTCTCCAACGCCTCCAATATCCTTCACTATATAAGGAGTCGAAGACTTAAATAAATTAACAAGACTGCTAAAAGTGCCCTTACTATGTCAAAATTAATAGCGCATTTGAACTTAGAATTTCTTACAAATTTTAAATCTAAGAAATTCGTAAGTCTTAAGAGTTTTAATCTGTTTTGTATTTGTTTACCTCTCTGATTGTATATTAAGTGTAAAATCAAACAATCTTTTATTTGATTAAGTTGGATTTTGCGAGAAGTCTTTTTTCAGTTGTGATTGAGCATTAAAGTCTCTTGCTTGTGTGCTTAAGCATTTGTAATTTTTAGTGATTATAGTGAAAATCCCTTGGAAATGCAAGGAGACTAGATTACTCTCGGTTTATGACATGAACTAGTACAAATTGCTCTCTCTCTCTCTCTCTCTCTCTCTCTCTCTCTCTCTCTCTCTCTCTCTCTCTCTCTCTCTCTCTCTCTCTCTCTCTCTCTCTCTCTCTCTCTCTCTCTCTCTCTCTCTCTCTCTGTGTGTGTGTGTGTGTGTGTGTGTGTCTGTTTTGGTCTTATAACCTCTGCATTCAGAACTCTACATCAGACTTTAAACACTACATTCAGACTCTGATTAGTAAGAACACTTAGAAAAGGTAAACACAATTCAACTCTACATCAGACTTTAAACACTACATTCAGCTTCTCAAACTCATACTCGGTGATTGAGGCAAGGTCACTAGTCCAATATATAGAAAACTTACGCTCACCTTCAAATACTAGCGTAGCTTCAAGACAATCCCCCCATCTCCCTCTCTTGAACTCAAAAGTATTTCTCCTTACAGTTCTTATAGTTTGATATATAAGTTGGAAATTGGCTCCTATTGAGATGGGTGCTGGTAGAGACCTATAATCTTTTATCAAGGCCCTTGTTTCATATAAGGAAAAAAGCATGCCCATTGAGGGCTGAAACCAATGTTTTAAAAATCGAACCGGACCGATTCAACCAGTTGACCCGGGAACTGGACCAAACACCGGTCCGGACAACACTTTAAAACCAGAAGTCTATAGAACTAGAAAGGAACCAAGAAAACCGATATAAACTGGGAAAAATGGAAAAACCGATGAGTTGGTTTTGGTGAACCGTCCAGATTCACTTTTCTTCTAAATTTCTTTTCCATAAAAAATTCTTCTTTCCCTTTTGATTTGTGGATATTGAAATTTTAAGAGTTTCTAATTTTTTTTGTATGATAAGACTTTTATTTTTGTGTACCTATATGCTAGATGTTGAAGAATCTGGATCTGCTTGTTTATTTTTGAAGGAGTTCTTGGTGTTGCACTAACAAAAATAATTGGGTTGTATAATATTATAAATAAGAAAAAAGAAGAAACATCATCACATAAAGCATAAGAATAAGAAATAATAAGAATATGTGCTATGAAAGAAGAAGAATAATGGAAAACAGCATCCTATGTGTGTAATGCATCGTGTGAAAAAAAGATGTCATTTAGGGTTACAAAAGGATTGTTGAATACAATTATATTGGCTATAAAAGATTAATTCAATTGGGCTATAAAAGATTGGTGAAAAAAAGTATTTTGGATCTATAAAGTGTTGGAACAAAATAATATGGACTGTAATCTATAATAAAAAATTAAATTTATTTATCAATTATTAATAATCTGGTTTAATAACGGTTTAACCGGTTGAACCGGTTGAACCTTGACCCGAACATCACAACGGTTTAACCTCTGGTCCAATTTTATAAACATTGGCGAAACCCCAAGCTTTCGCACGAGATCTCGAAACCGCACATGAACGCACAACAGTTTGGATGAAGTTGTGATGAAGCGACGTTAAGAGCCTTAAGGAAATCACACTCAAAGTTAGTAAAAGGAAACTTAAACCCTATATCCTCAAAAACAAACGAATACATATGAAGCATCTCCATCTTCACTCCCTAAGGACATTGGAGGCACACCTTCTCGCCAAGCCTACAAGGTTCCACAATAATATCTGCCTCCCAAATAGTATACGAGATATCCACTTTACTCCTAAAAAATGACACCCTCTTGTTGGTTACGAAAAGAGAGTCCAAGCAGACAACAACCACAGCAAAGACATGGGATAACAAATTTCCCTCTTACCTACTCCTGGGGAACGAGAAATTAAACCACAATCAATATCCTAGCTAGAACTATCATCATTACTGTCAGAATCACTCGAAATCTCTCCCAATAGTAAATGTCTATAATAACCCATTTCGAAGACAACCTGTTTGTAACTCCAATCCAGATGTTTTGTAATTTTGATACAAGAATTTCACAGTTTACTCTTCTTCTCAAATGTATCGGGATTGACAACCCTTCCAGACTCATCCCCCCCCCCCCCCCCCCCCCAAAGAAATTTCTTAACAGAGAAGGTTAAGACACTTGAAGATATGAAAAAAGGGTAAAAAGCCAAAAAGCATAAAGAAACGAAAGAACAATGGGAAATGGAGGAGAATCTCTCTTATAAGGACATAAAAACAACAATAAAGCTACCTCGGGTCACCAAATGACTATAAGTAGTGATTGGGACAAGTGTCAAAGAGAGGTAATGTCTACGAAGGTAAAGGTGCACAACTAAAAAAATGAACCCTCATAGATTGTGAGTCATCAGATCAATCTTGCATACCACACCAAAACCTCAAGGGGGGCATATCACACTCAGCCACTTTACCCTTACAAAGGACTCGTGCTTGGGGGGTTGTGGATCCTCATATCTCATTCAACCACTTTGCTCTTAACTGGGACTCGTACTTCTCTAAGTCATGTTTTTAGTTCTGATACATCAAGCTTTGAGCACAAAGGAAAGCATTTTGATACTCAAGAGAAACACTGGAACTTTTGAATATAAGATAACATGAAGAAAGGTTAACAAAATAGTCAAAGCTATAATCAGAAAATGCATCAAACCTTGAAGGCTCTGATGAGAACAAGCTCTAATGGACTCATACTCTGAAGAAAGCAAGTTATGAAAGACATGTCGGCAGATTGGGTGACTCTAACCTGTTTTGTCTTCTTCTGAAGGAACGTCGCTTTCAAAGTTTTGATAGGTCTATTTGTTTTCTTCTGACCACATGCAGAAACAAATAAAGAAATTCAATGATATATAGAATGTAAGAGATCAATCGTTAATAAGCAACTGATTTCTCTAGTACTACTCCATGACATTATCCAATTAGAGGCAAAGTTTTCAAAATTGATTTAAAGTTTCTCAAGGACAATTTTGATGCGTTGCACCAAATGATTTCTCATTTCTCTCTTATATAAGGACCTAAGCAGTTTGAAGAAATTAAGAGATGAAAATATTTCACAAGTGTCAAAACTCTGTCGAATTCAAAAGCGTTCAATCACTTAATTCTTACAAACTTTACATCTTAGAATTGCTTAGTGTAACAAGTTACTTGAACCTCAAGTTTTGTTTGCCACTCTCTTAGTAAAAAGTGTAAACAGAATCTCATTTATTTGTTAAACTTTGATGGTATAAGTCCTCTTGTGTGAGGTAATAAAGTCTCAACTTGCGTGTTTGATAAATTATAATCTTGTGTGATTATAGTGAAAAATCATTTGGAAGTGCAAGAGGACTGGACTAACCTCGGATTATTGAGTGAACTAGGATAATTGCTTGTGTTGTTTCTCTTCTCTCACCCAATGACCATCTGTTTGTTTTGTTTAAACACTTAAAAAGATTTTCAAAAAAAGCCAACATAATCTCCCCTGCGTTTTTCTCACCTTCTAGGATAAGAACAAGTGCCTAAAGTAAGAGCACAACCAAAGGTGCAAGTGGCTGCCCTTATCTCGTAAACCAAAGTCGAACTGCTAAATCCATGGCCTTCAAGCGAGACATAAGGTTACACATAAGCTTGACGTGCCCGTCACTATAGGAACGAACCGGCAAAAAGCTCAATGATAGACTCTTATGTTGTTACAAACCAAAGGGGACCTAGAAACACTATATACAGAACCTCTGAGATCATTCCCGACCCATGACTTAATGGGTAGCATTTAGGTGACATAGCTTTTGGTGACATTGTCCTTATCTCTATTAATTAATTATTCTAAAATGCATTAATGTCATCAAAAAACTATGTCATCCAAGTGAAATCCTGATTACAAAAACCTAAGAGTTTCGTCTTATTCACAGACTTAGTTTTATATTGTATTATCACTACAACTATGAATAAAATGAACTAGTTGGGTGTTTGTATAATAATGATAATGATAATAATAATAATAATAATAAGAATGGATTTTTTTAAATGCAATAACAATAAGGGACCGTGGGTCATAAGTTAACACGGTTTCCTCCAACAACAAAAAAAAATTATGCTCACACGGTAACAACGCGGATGAAACTAAGGAACAAGCTTTAAATCAACAAAACAAAAACAAAAAAGAAGCAAGGAAGATGCAAAGAAACTTACATGGAATGGAAATAGCAAGGAATGTTCGTGAAAAAATCTATATAAGCATGTTTTGTGTCCTCTCCACTCATGATTCAACAAAAAAATTTCATTTCTACTTTCACAAACAATAACATAGATAGGCCAGACAGAGAAGTATAAAATCTTTGACACCACTGCTTGTCATTCAAAATTAAAGGTATATATTTCCCCTTTCAATTTAGATCCTGTTGGTTTCTCCTTTAATAGCATGTTCTTTGTTCGATTAAATTATAAGAAGGAAAGAAGGAAGGTACAAATTTCATTGTTCTCTTTTTTGTTTCATATTTAATTTGGTTTCAGATCTAGCAATTAAATTAAATAAATGGTTGGAGTAACACTAGAAATCTGGTTTGACAGCATGCATTTTGTTGACCACGCTATATGGACAAACTTACCTTATCTTATCTTATCTTATTTTATTTTATTTGTTTATTTGTACTGTTTTATTTTTCCTTTTTTAAAAGTAAATTCTTATGTACCCTAAAACTTGATTGAATTTTTGTATTTTGTATGTAAAGTTTATTTAAGTTTGATTTTAATTTTAAATAAATTAATATAAAATATGATGTGACATTGATTTATTGTGTGGTCATTCTTTTATTTTTGAGGTAAGTTTTTATGTGGTTGTTTCGAACAAAGAACATGCTATTAAAGGAGAACATGCTAATATTTCTCTTTAATTTTTTTACTAAATAAATTCTCCTATTCTTATCCATAACAAAAAAACAACAGATCACTCCTATTATTTCCTTTTATTAAAAAACAAAACAAACCTATTTTTTTATTAAAAACAAAAGAAAATCATCCCCTTTATATGAAAAACAAAACAAACCTATTTTTTATTAAAAACAAAACAAAATCGACCCCTATTTTTTTATGAAACCTAAACTAAACTAATTACCCTATTTTTTTATGAAAAATAAAATAAATTAATTTTGTTAAGTCTGCAACAACTTAATCTAATTTTTTTTCCTCCCTGATCCTTTGTTAGGTTTGCAACAACTCAATCCTAAAAGTTTGGCTCTAAATTTGTATCATATATGTTTTTCATTTCTCTCTCTAATAACCGTTAATATTTTTCAAAGCAAAAATAGATATCTTAATCCTTATTATTTATTAAGGAAATCCTTATTTTAACTATAAAAGTAATAAATAAAATTAACTCGTAAAACAATATAATTTTATATTCTTTTTATCTTTTTTCTTTATCATTTGATTGTATTATTGTATATCTAATAATTTAATTTGCGTTTATTGATCGATCCGTGATCTTACGGGTTAAAGATTATTTATTGATCTCTATTATAGTCGAGAAGACCCGTGCGTCGTACGGATCAAAAGTCTAATTTATGATTATTTCTTTTCGTGCGGAGTTGGTAGCATGAATTTCAGAATTTGAACCCGGTGATGATATTCTATCTTGCTATCCTGATTTCTTTTGTTCTTTCTTCTCCTTTTCTTTTTCTTTAGATTATTAATGATATTCTACTTCTAAATTTTATAAATTAGTTCATAGGTCATAAATAATGTTTGATAATTACTGGTTGAACCTGTGGATAAGTTGACTAAGAGCAGAAAAGTTAGCAGATTTAAGTTACAATGTTTGATAAAATTAACGATTGAATTAGTTGATAAATATAAAATGTTATAGAAAAATATTTTTAATTAATGTTTAGTGTTTTCCATTAAGATAATAGCTACTTATATAAAATAGCTTATAAAAAACGTAATAAAAATTCTTATAACTCTTGTGTAAAAATTGTTACTAAATAGGTCTAATTTGACCATATGAACTCATAATATAAACTTGAAAATTGACTTGACCAAACCACAATATAATTTTGCATCCCTTGGTCAGGGGTTCTGGCTACACCACTAGTTGTTGTTCAAAGATTTGAAGTACAATATCTGGTTTCAGTAGTTCCTCTACTTCTTCTTTTTTGTCATTATGCTATATATTTATATTTTAATTTATTTGTTTCTTAACATGATGTATATATGAATTATGAAA
The DNA here is from genome assembly GCF_003473485.1 of Medicago truncatula. Taxonomy (NCBI): domain Eukaryota; kingdom Viridiplantae; phylum Streptophyta; class Magnoliopsida; order Fabales; family Fabaceae; genus Medicago; species Medicago truncatula. The sequence continues at coordinate 36,388,040 of NC_053049.1, forward strand.
TGTTGACATCATATTTCTGCTGCCACTTAGGAAAAACAAAACAATAACCATGCTCACTCTTGCAAGCCTTGGTTGGTACTTGGTAGAACAAGGCATTCCACAGGGTAACCCAGAGGCATTGCTAGTGTGGTCTACATTTGATTCAGAGTGAGGATTTAAACTATAAATACTCTGTTACTTATCTATCCACAAATTGTTTATTGTTTATTGATATTTTGTCATTTTTAAAGTTCAATGTAACACTAATATTATTTTATTAATAACGTTCTTAATTATTTATTGTACATAGAATGTGAGCTGATAAATAATAAAAAAAAAAAAAACTTTACATTACAGAAAAATGACAAACAATTTTATCAAAAATAATAAAATTTAGGTTTAAGTATGCAGATGTTTATTTTTGTCTATGTAAAAGAAATCTTATGTTTTTAGTCATATAAATATGTAACTTTTCCATTTGATCTTTGTTGTTATGTTTAAATCCTTACAAGATTGATTCATATTGAAATCGATCTTTTGTAACATCTAGAATATTTGATTTTAGTCTCTTTAAATAAAGACTAAAATGGATATTATAAGAAGTAATTTCAACGCGAACAAATTTTGTTGAGACAAACGCTAATGACATAAACAAAAGATTGCAAACTCGCAAGGACTAAAAAAATGATTTGTAGGCATTGATTAAAAACTTATTTAAACCTAAAATTTATTCGATTTTTATCAAGTGTAAATAGCCTTTAAAATGAGTATAATATGCATTTGTTTCGTCAATTCTTTATGGATAGTGTCTTTATTCACCTCTGTTATTGTTCGTGTATGTAAACATGAATTACAATAGATGAGCTATTCAGTGGAGCTTCCTATGAGGAGCTCTAAGAATACTCTAAAATGACTAAGGTGAAAACACAATGGTTAAGCTAGAATGAATCCATTTACTTCTCTCTAGGTGTCTCCTTTTGTAGGCCCCACTTTCTTGACCTAATGGGCCTCTTTGTTCTGGCCCATTAACCCTCTAAGGTCCATATGACTCATTTATACCAGGCGCGTGGAGCTGATCATGTTTCATGCTCATTCGTACAAGGTGCTTGGAGTCAAGGGTAGACAACTCATGTCACTTGTCCGTGCAAGATGGGTGGCACGTTATGAGATACCTTCAAGAGGAGGACCACAATGTTGCTTGGACAACAACCTGAGAGAGAGCTAGTGATGTTGAAAGTGGAGCTAATGTGACCTGAATGATCAAGCTGAGCAGGTGGAGCTCAAGTGACCTGAACGATCAAGCTGAGCTGAGCAGGTGGAGCTCACGTGACCTGAATGATCAAATCGAGCTAAGCATATGGAGCTCATGTGACCTGAACGATCAAACCGAGCTTAGCATATGGTATAGTCAATGTATAGGAGAGTCCACGTGGTATGGTTTTCCATACCAATCCAATTATGAATTGGTTCTTTTGCACCAAGATTCATTCAAAATACTTACAAAAATCATATCTTTATTTTGGATTGCGATTCTCTCCCTTGAGATTTTCACTGGAGGGAGTCCGGTGAAAATCTGCACGGTTTAAATTCTTCTCAATTAACTTTGATCGCATGTGGAAAATCAATGAATCTAAGATCTCATTGTAGAAAAATATCACTAGCGAGGATTTATTCCCCTTTTTTTTTTCTCACTTTTGACAAACTTCACGATACACCAAATGTTGAAAGAAACTTCAGGAACCAATATCTTCAAAAGCCACTATTTGTTCGATATTCAATTCAAGGGATAGAAATCAACAAGTGTAGCAAAACATGAAGGTTCATTTGTGTTATAAAAAAATGTGCTGAGAATATTTCACTTGCATTTATAGTGAAATCACTTGCATTTACGAGCACATATATGGTAATCTCTTTAAACACATACTCCCTCCGTTTTTTAATATAAGCAAATTTTGATTTTTAGGTTCATTCAATCAATGATGTATGTGGTCTATAATAAACCACATACATCATTGATTGAATGAACCTAAAAATCAAATTTTGTTTATCTTAAAAAATAGAGGGAGTACTTATAAACCGGAGACAAGAACATTAAAAATCTTGGTAATAACACTAATTTATAATCACCAGTGAAATGAATGAACAACGCATGCAGTGCAACAAGCAGGGGCGGTTCTAAGGCCCGGCGACCCCGGGCACTCGCCCGGGCTCCAGGCCAAATTTTTTGCAATTTCTTTTGTAAATTCCTATGAATTTCTTATATAAACCCCTATAAATTGGGCAATTTTTTTATATTTTTTATTATTTGCTTGCAATTTCTTATGTACGCCCTATAAATGTGTTGCAAAATTTTTTTTTGCCCGAGCTTTACAATATTCCTAGCTCCGCCACTGACAACAAGATTCACATAATAAGACCGTGGAATATAACAACAATGAGGAACTAATAGAAAAAAACATGATATGCTGATGGAATATTCTTGATAGAGTTGTGCCTTTATTTTTCTCATTTTTCATGTAGAAATAGTGACAAGTGGCTTGGGGTCAAATGTACTATTCATTGTTCTATGTACGGCATATTTAGGGTTATTGATTAGGTAATGGTGGTGTTTGATAAAGTTTTATGTAATTAGACGTCTACTCGTGCTGCCGCATGGGTCAGATAAAGTTAAAAATGTAACTTGAATCAATATAAAATTGTCAATGTGGTGATTGTTTGCTTTTGTTAAAATGCAGTTGAATTAGTGTGGTTAATTTGATGGATTATTGAGAACCTTTTGCCTTTTGTTAGGCACCAATTCGCCAGCATCTCTTTCAGACATGATTGCAGAGTCATATGTTGCAGAGGTCATTCCATGGGAAGTAATAGAGCGAAAAAATGGTAAATATGTACTACCTTCGTTCCTTTTTAATTGTCACATTTTGACATTTTACACAAACCAAGACAATCAATAATTGATACTACTTTTGATGCAATAAGCTATAATTTTACTATAATGACCTTATTCATTTAATATCTCATTTCATATATTTCTCTCTCCGCAATAAATAACTAAGGATAATATTGGTAAAACAATATTTAATGTTGCATTAAACTTTGAAAGTGACAGTTAAATAGGAACAAAAATTTTCTTCAAAAGTAACACTTAAAAAGGAACGGAGGGAGTTATAAACCAGAAGTTTTACTACATAATTCAATTGGAAAGATTATAACAGATTGGTCCCAATGTATTGAGAAACGCATAAGACTACATGAAAAAGCAATAGTCTGGTTGATATTGCTTGTAATTGATAACCGCAACAATAAATGACAGGTTGACAGTGGGAAACTCAATAGACGCTTGTATACAACAATTATATGCAAAAAATAATGTTATCTTCTATGGTAAAAACTCAAGAGTCTAGTTCATAATGCTTGCACATGACATCATAGGCCAACTTAATTATCTAATAAAAAATTGAAATAAACATTACATTGCTGACCATAGTTAAAATATTATTTTATCTTGTTTGGTAATGTGTTTTTATTAAAAAATATCTACATTACTTTGCTGCGATAGGTAACTTATTTTTTTTTTTTGGCTTTCGCATTGGTTTCCAACTATCAGAGGTGAGCGACTAATCCGACTCATGCGTATAGGCATGCGCACTGGCCAAGTGTTGTTCTCCCTAGGAATCGAATCCGGTATTCCTTGGGTACATCCTTAAAAGGAGCTCCTTGCAACTGGAGCCCAAACAACTTGGTTATAGGTAACTAAATTTTGTGAACCGCCTAATTAGCATAAAAGCATGCATGTACATTAATTTTTTGACTATCCAATTAGTTGTTTATTAATTGAAGGATTATTTTCATATATTTTGGTAACAAAAAAAAAAATTAAACATGGTCATCAATTTATGCACCACGCGTAATTGGTTGTATTTTGACTTAAATAATAATTTCAGATTTTGACTTAAACAAAGTCTAAAGCAACCATATCAATTGCTTTTCTTTGCTACTTATTTGCACGGGTAGACTCAAAGAAAATTTAAAGATTTTTAATTTTATTGGCTAAGATTGCTCAACTAATTTAAAACAAAAATACATACTACATAGGAAACATTTTCATTCTCTCGTAAGATGTATAATTTGACGATTTTTAAGCTACTACTCAATTACGATTCCATGTACAACATTATTTGAAAATTATAGAGCATAGGTAAATTGCATATTATTATTAATTGGATTACAGCAAAAGTAAGACATGTCATTCATGTCGTTTAGACTTTGATATCCAAATGGATTCTCTTAATACTTCATATATGTTCCCCTTGGACTTAACAATATATAGACAAAGGTTTCATTTATAGAAGCAAGGCATACATAGCAGAATCTCATATAGCAAAGTGCTAAAGAAACGTAAACACTGAATAACCTGATTTGATTTAAGTACATAAACATATGAGTTGTTGCATTGGCATCACTCACAAAAATTAAAGTTCAAGGCGACAATTACCTTCAAACATAATCAGAAGCTAAATGGAAATAACAATGAAACAGACATAATTGAAACCAAATTCATAAAACATAAAGATAAAAGGCCATATATGGCACCAATACTTGATTCGAACAACATGAGTCTTAAAAAAGGGAAATGAGCACAAAAAAACTAAATAAATTAAATTGATCCAGAATGAAGACAAAATCTGGATTCAATTAAACAGTACTTAATCAGTTAAACTGTCATGTTCCTCATCAAGCCGCTTTCTCAATCTTAACACTTTTGAGCTTACGTGGTTTGTTGATTGACCTTTCTCCAAGAATATCAATTCCCACCTCAGCAGATACATCTGCATCAGTAGATCTTTTTTCTCCAGACTTGCTACATGGGGTTTTCTCACTTTCTTTCTGGTCCAGTGATGAGATAAAACCGCAAATGCACGGTCTTACCGAAGTAGTATAAAAGAGTATCGTTCCGACAGGGAGTTATGAATTCAATCAACTTTAGATAATGATTAGACTAAAGGTTTATAAGATAGAAAAGTTTGGGTTTTTTAATTAAAAGTAAATAATAAAAGAAAAGATAAAAGTCTTGGAATTATTGGTCCATCCTAATGACAAGTCCTTCACAAACCAAACTATTAAACTTATAACCTTATGTTAGACCTAATTTCTCAAGACAGTTTCTCTTTTGTTCCTCTAGCAACCAAGCCTATTTCGCTGACTTGATTACTATTAGATTTTGGTTCCTCTAACAACCAAGCCTATTTCGCTGACTTGATCATTATTAGTTCCCTTGAAGATCGAAACTATATCTCTCAAAGATTGTAAAGACTATTTCGCTGCCTTTACAATCTTTGTCTAAATTCACTTGTTCGAATATCAAAGCTCCACTTTCGTTTTATGAATTGATATTTGAGATGATGGATAAACAATTATCAAACCCTCCACTTTCGTTTCCACAGTTTGATAATGGTTGATCCATGTTAAAGCGGTGAACTTAGATTAGAGATTAGGGTTACATAAGATTAAGGTTTAAAGCTTGGTTTGATTAGGATTATGTCATTAGACTTATCCAACAATCCCAAGACAAGAGAAGTCTACTCACTGACGTTCATTGTAGACAAGGAGAAGAAGAGAGAAAGCATAAAGATAAATAACAAGAAAGTAAAATGAACTTTTATTAGAAAGACAATTGTCACATATTGCATTCCAAGAAAAGATGATTATTTGTGATGGATGGCTACTCTATTTATAGCATTTATTCGACTTAAAATCTAAGCTATTACATTTGGGCTAAAAATAGAGTAGCTTAAAATCTAAGCAAAAGCAGCAAAAGAGGCATTGGAAGGTGGCACGGCCGTGCCAAGCCTAGCACAGGCCGTGCCAAGGTTCTGACTTGGGGGAGACATATTTTGTCTTCCGAATCTTCGTATTTCTGCACCGAATCAGCTCCAATCCTCTTTCTTTTGCTCCAAGACTCAATCCATCCAATATTCATTCCTGAAATATAAAATATGCAATTGTAGTAATATAATTCAAAAGGGAAATATTATAAATATAAATATAACTAAAATCTAAATAAAACAATACTAAATATTATGGATAAAATAGATATAATAATGACTCATCATCCAGCTCAGTTTTGTTTGAGTCACCACCTTCAATCATCTTAACCTGTTTACTCGAAACATTAAGCGATTCATTGATAAGCTAACGGTCAGGATAAAATGGAGCCAAAAAAGTAGGGCTAGAGGTTGTCGATTAGGGTTTGCATGTTTGCAACCATTAGATATAAAGGATTGAATTCACATTTTATTTATTATTTGTAATTTAAAAAAGTGTAATAACTTAATTTTTAGTAAAGTTGAAGTGGATCATTATTTGTTTTTACACTACAATTGCTTTGACGAGAGACGAAGCAAACTGAACAAGGATTTATGCCTAAAGAACCTTAAATCGTATAAAACAACAAAATTATTCAATGCTATAAAAAAATTTCATGTACTGTTCTACCTTATGTTGTGTTGTTATGTCTTGTACTGTTTTGTCCAGTACTACTGTTTTGCAAACCAAAAACACCATTAATTATTACGAGGATCAACTGAACAAGAGATGCTTTAGAAAGTTTAAACTCTCGAACGTTCACCACCGTAAAAGAAGACATTGTTTATTTCAAAAAATCATTTGACAAATCTCCACGTGGTTTATAACAGAATTATCCTTTCAAAAAAACATAATAATTATTGAGTAGTGAATAAAGGTATACCATAAATATACACCCCTATGTAGTATGGGCAATTTTGTCCATTAACAAAAAAACAAATGATAATCTTGTCCAACCCATACCATCTTCCTTAATCCTCTCACTAGACACCAACCACCACACCCACCCACCGTGTTGCCCTTGTCACCACAACCGTTGTCGCTGTCATCACCCTCAGAAATCGGCGAATAAGTCGGAAAACCTAGAAATTGCACCCAAAAACAGTGATGGCAACCCCACCCAAAAAAACACAGAACCCACCACTGTCGCCATTGTAACATCCTAAACCCTTAAAACGATAAATTACGTGAATAATACAAATCATGCAAGGATTTAGATGCTACTTCTTCTATAAGTTCCAAAACATGCATAAATAATTTTCTCAAAACATCGCAGCGGAATATAATATCATCACATCTCAACAACAGCTAAAAAAAATCTCCAAGTAGCCATGTCAATAATCAAAATACATCTCCATGATAAATCTGGCACCTCAACATAATGGGTGATAAAAACATCTCAACAAGTCAAATGTAAATAACAGACAGACACCTCTAATCAGTGCCCGACTCTAAAACTCCAAAAGCAAAATACGAGGTAGCTCCAAAGTTAACCTCCAGCAACTCACCAAGCAAAGCAAACTACTTCTGCACGTCGTCTACCCATTCATAAGAATAAGGTAGGCAATCAACCAAACGATCACTAGGGGTTAGTTCACAATTCATAATTAAAGCATAATCAAATGAAAGTAAATAACATAATTTAATTCCACATGATTAATAACCTCAACATCATCATAAACATTGAGTATACAAGCACAATCAAGTAATGCATACAATTCACCTCTTTCGAGTATTCACAATAATAACCAAGAATTCACCAATGCATATATACACCGATTCACATATCAGAGTATGACTTGACTCACCAATTAAGAAATGTGTGCAATGTTCGAGACTCATCTAGCTGCATGTGGTATCATTGGATTCCGGAGATAATTTTACCATTTGAACTCACAACATGTAAGAGTACACCTCCTCCTACGTATTTCACCTATGTAAAAGTACAAATCTTTTTACATTTCTCATATGAATCAATATGGCCATGATGCATGGACTTCAAGTAAGACTCGACAATCCGCCTAACACTAACTATATAATCGCCAAGCAATGTAAAAGTACACCTCCAATTACATTCTTCATAAATCAACACCATATGCATTATCAAGTTTTACGATCCACACAATCAACAAGTCATAATTCCAACAAGAGCCGTCATTATATTATCAAGTTAAAATCACAAAAAGGATCATCATCATAATCAACATCTTTCACCTTTAAGAAACATTATCGTTTCTAGTTCATATTTCACAACAAAGACGGATATATAGCACAACATGTTATACATCATCTCAAACACCCAATTATCATTGATTCTTCCTTACTTATAAACATGGATTCAAAGCTACTTGCAAGTTATCCGACTACAAAAGATTAATCCGACAAAGTTCGTCTATGTTTATGAAAACTAGCATTTTTCGATTAATTCTCCAAAATCAAGGTAACCAAGTTCAATCACCTCAACCAAGTATATACACAATTCACAAATGAGTGCAGTAGCATATATACATATACATATCACAGGCCAATTACGATTAATTCCAAAATTCACCCAAATTCATCTCATTTTATCATTTTCAAAAGAATTCCATTTTTCAAAGTAAAACCAAGTTAAAGCTCAAGTAAACCATCCACAATCATTTTTAAAAATCAACCTTACAGTAAACAACCTTAACTCCACCCTTTTTCCCTTGAGAAAACGATTTTATACACACCAGAGTAGTTCGATACAATACAAATTTAAAGTCGCTAAAAATAAAAAGGATGAATCTGCGAACAAATCACATCATCATATTAATAGCATAAAACAACAGAGTATATATGCCTACAAATATGAACATATACAAGACTCCACAACACTTATGTCTCTGAATCTACAACGTTGACGATGCCAAAGTCATTGATTGAATCTACATTTGCTCAAAGTTAATCTCACAACCTGAATCAAATAAATACTACACTTAGACGAAAAATTAAAAACACATCGCATAAAAGATGAAAAATCAAAACAAAAAGTTGTGCAAAGACTATGAAATCATAAAAAAAAAACGAACAAATACTAAAAATATGCAGAAATCACTTATATAACTAAACAATAAGAAAAAACAATTTGAATGCATGTTTTTGAACAAAATTAACCTCAAATCACCCTCTTCAATAAACAAGAAAAAGAAAGACAGGGAGGTTAGCGAGATATGGTGAGGAGGAAGGGAAGTTGGAGGTAGGGGGTCGGAGTACTTCATCTTGGTGGAAGGAAGTAGTGAAGATTAGGGACGGGTTGGGTGAAGATGAGGGGAGTTGATTTGCGGAGCGGGTTTCGAGAAGGGTAGGTAATGGCGTGTCTACTTACTTTTGGTATGACAGGTGGATTAGTGATGTCCCTCTTCGGACAAGGTTTAGACGTTTATTTGACTGAACGAATAACAAACTGTGTACGATGGCGGATGTGTTTGCTCTTGGGTGGGAGAGTGGAGGAGGGGCGTGGAACTGGAGGAGACCTTTGTGGGTGTGGGAGGAGTTGGTAGAGGAGTGTAGGCAATTACTTAATGGTGTTGTTTTGCAGTCTGATATTTCTGACAGGTGGCTTTGGGAGTCCAACACTGATGATGTTTACACAGTGCGTGGGGCCTATCAAATTTTAACTACTGTTTCCGATCCTCCAATTGTTGGTGTCTGTAACACCCCGTTTTCCCAATATACAAATTTCTTAAATCATTTATTAGAGTAAGCATCATAAACAACGGGATATCACATATAACATAATCCAAAACAGTTAAATATTAATTTAACCCAATATCTTAAACATTGCAGCGGAAATTATATCATAATCATAAAACGTTTTGGCACGCAGGCCCCGTCAAAATATTCTCAAAAGAGTTAGTTCAATAAACAGATAGCATAGTATTCACGTAATAGAACGAAGCATGCATAACATATAGCCCCATCCCGTTACGTATCAGAGCGACCTATACGACACAGTGAAGGCAAGGCCACTCACGACGGCAACTGCACACTAAGCACGATCACCTGCAAGTTACCCATATGAAGGGCAACATTTTCAAGTAGAAGGGGTGAGATTTCATAACAAAATAATGTTAAGCAAAGAAATTCGAATCATAATTAACAATATCATCATAATCATTCTTAAATAACTTTGCATATTCAAATAACAAGTATCACGTATTCACATATTCGATCGTTATCAACAACATAGCATTATGGACATGACAATGTGACAATGCTCTTAGACTCCTTATATGCATGTGGTACCAATCGTCATCATAAGTATTAATATACTTTAATCGTGCGGAGGACAAAACTCCTATAAATCGTGCAGAGGACAAAGCTCCTAATAATCGTGGTGAGGACTAAGCTCAATGAAATGCTATGCATGGACTCTTATGAACAAATCACGTAATCAACATATCAACATGCATCCAATAATTTGGAGCTAAACGTCATCATTTCATCATATATATATATACACATTATGCACTTAGTTAAATAACAGCAGCAGCATAATCAAGTCACATAACAGGATGATATCATTATATCAAAAGTACATCAATTGCATCATAATTAAACTTCCATAACTTACATAATTGTACAACACATTAATTCATGTTCAATTAGTATCAACATGTCTTAAACAGCTTTACAAACTGCATTAAACGTCATCATTAGGTCTCATTATCTTAAGGGGGGTTCACTCTTGATCCAAACGTGCGACACAGATCGCACAACACTCAAGACACTCAAAGCTGGAAGTGCTCGCGAGGTGAGAGTTCTTACTCGCCATGGCGAGTACCAAACAATTCCCAAACTAAAGTTGTTCTGGGTTCAATCTTGCCCTACATTCATTCCTAATCACTACTAGGTATGTTCAGGCACTCAAAGGCACTCAAGGTCCAACTAAGAAGGTCGAAACACAAAATCTAACATGCTTTCTGCCTTAGCTCGCTATGGCGAGTAAGGTTGCTCGCTATGGCGAGCGATACCAAAGGAACTCGCGAGGCGAAGGGAAAGGGCTCGCGTGGCGAGCGATGAAGTTCATCCCTCGCGAGGCGAGGTTCATAGCTCGCCGTGGCGAGCGATGAATGTCGTTACGGCCAGGCTTCCTATTTTCACAAAAAAACCGACGATTCACATGGTTCTAAGCCTAATATTGATTTCAAAGTTTGTCCTAAACATTATCTAAGGTCCAGGAACACTTTCTACAACAATTTAATCAATTCCTACCGTTTAATTATCAATTTTAGGGATTTGACCTAGTTTTTGTTTTCTCCAAGTAAATCCTAATTCTTGCTAACTAATCATCAGAATTACATTCAATTAACAATACTGAGTTATTAGTCTCACCCTTACCTTAATTTGCAGAATCGCAGTCTCCCTCTTGGTTTCTCTTCTCTTGGCTTTTTCTCCCTTTTATCCAAAAATGTACGTACAACAATGTTTTTCTAAAGCTAGGTCTAACCCTTTTATATCTCCTCTTAATTACTTATCTTATCTCACTTTCTCCCCCAAAGCTATCTAAAATATCAAAACAGCCCTCAACTAAATATTTTATATTATTTGCAAATCTTTATTTTATTTAACAATAAAATAAATCCCTTAATCTTATCAAATCTTCCAAAACTCATAACTTATCACAATATCAACTAAACCATCAATATAAACGTAATTCATTCAAATCATACCATAATCATGCATATATTATATAAATATAATATAATCGTCTAAACTCGATTTAAATAAACAATTAACGAAAGTGGGCGTTACATCGGAGACCTTGTCTGGCATAAGCAGGTTCCTTTGAAGGTTTCCATTCTAGCTTGGCGTTTGATTCGGGATAGGCTTCCAACTAAAGCCAATCTAGTGAGGCGTCGGTGTCTGGCAGTCGAGGCAGCTGGGTGTGTGGTTGGATGCGGTATTGCAGAAACCGCAAATCACTTGTTCCTTCATTGTGCTACTTTTGGCGCAGTTTGGCAGCATATCCGTGCGTGGATTGGCGTGTCCGGAGCTGATCCCCATGATCTTAGTGACCACTTTATTCAGTTTATTACTTGTACAGGTCATACGAGGGCGCGTAGATCCTTTATGCAGCTCATTTGGTTACTTTGTGTGTGGATGGTTTGGAATGAACGCAACAACAGACTTTTTAATAATACCCAAACATCCATTGAAGGCGTATCATAAAAAGTAAAATTACACTCGTTATGGTGACTAAAAGCTAGTAAAGTCACATTTGTGTACGGTTCTCAAAGGTGGTGGTCGGCTCCTATGCTTTGTTTAGGTATCGACGCACCCGGTTTAGTGTAATTACTACATTTGTTTGACTCTTTGAGGGGTGACTTCTTAGTACATCTTGTACTTAGGAGGTTTTACCACCTTTGTTAATATATACCATTTTTGTTTCTTCAAAAAAAAAAAAAAACAATGATGATTAAGGATTCACCTTTCCCATGATAAATGTCACCACCTTTTTAATTGTATATGTCTGCTTCAATTCTGTCCAATCAAATATTTTTCTATGCAAGAACCTTCCTCATCTATTTCTTCATAAATATCTTATTTATATTTCACAAGGACCGTAATTGCGCTGTGATTTACCCCACGTTGCAACAAATAAAAATTGGTTCTCTAAAAAAAAAATTGATTCTCTCCTAAAACAATAATAATAATAATAAGATTGATACTAAAAGCAATAATTTCCCTTGAGCAATTACCTACCACACACCTAGTCTTGTTTTGACATGCGTAATGACAACGACAAGGAAGATGCAAAGAAATTCACTAGCCCAAAAAAAATGAAAAAAACGTAACACGACTACGACTTTTTTTTTGTTGTTGAAACTTGAAAGGAAGGTAACACAAAACTTTGTCGTATAAGATAGGCCAAACATACCCCCTCTCGTCACTCTAAACAAATATCTATATTTTAAATTTATTTAATTAATAACGTATATGATTTTTATTATAGATCACATATATAATTTAATTAATGAAACTAAACTGTAGATTTTCTTTTATAATAGTGATCAGATGATGTATAATTTATTTTTTGTACTAAAGTGGTTGCATCAGAATCATAATGCTATGTTTTGTGAGTTTAACTCAGTTGATAAAGACAATGTATAATATTATGCAAAGTTCGGAGTTCAAATTCTTTTAGGATTATGCTAACTTGTGTCTCAAGAACACGTATTAAGAGTTAAAAAAGAAAATAATAAACAAATTTTGTATTGGAAATATAATATAAATTATTAAATTTTTACAACATTGAATAAAAAAAATTTAAAAAAAAAATTTATATTTAATTTTTTAACTTGTGTGTTCAAATGGTACAAGTTATCTTAAAAAAAAAAATAAAAAAAAAAAAAAAAAAAAAAAAGGTACAAGTTAGAATTTAGATTTCCCATTATGTTAAGAGCACGGCTGTTGAGTGTTGCGCTGACACGTCGAAGTCAACAAATTATTTTGTAGTAAAAAAAAATCAAAAAACAAAAAGTCTTGATGTTCTTCATGATGATGATGATCTTCACCGTTTCATCTCTCGTCAATTCAATTTGAAAACGTGAAATTGTTTTATTTGAAAGAAGCTTTGTGATGCAATTTTCGAACTCCCTTCCAGTATTTTGCTTGAAAACGCTTGGCAGTTGGCATGAATTGCTTTCGTTTATGTTCCAATCCGTTTTTCTGATTCGGCTAAGCTTTAGGAATCTGCGTTTTTTATTTTCACTCAGTTGTTGCAGTATTTGGTAATTCTCTCTCTCTCTCTCTCTCTCTCTCTCTCTCTCACGCCGCATATCATCTATCAACCACCTTCATGGTATCTTTCTTCACTGTCTTTCTTCGTCTTCTATGTTAATTCTATTGTGAGAATTGCTGCTCTTTAATGTTCTTATCAATTTTATTCAATACAGAAAAATTTATTTTCATCACTAACTCAGATCCATAAATTATATTCAAATCGAAACAAAACAAAGATCTAAACACCAGTATTCCAGTAGCATGATTTTATGTGATAGGCGATTGTTTTGTTTTGTGTGATGATGAAGATGAAGATGGTGAAGAATATTGAGATTTTTTATTTTTTCAATAAAAATTAGGGATAAATATGTTTTTATTTTAATTTCTTTAAAAATATTTCTCTAAAAAATTTCTTTAACTTTTAATCTTGTAAAATATTCAGGCCCGTTTGTTATAGCTTTTTCTAAAATAGATTTTTGTAGTGTAACATTTTTTTGTTAAAGTTTTTTTAACAAAGAAATTTTTAGAGAAAGCTTTAAATAAAAAATCGGTTTGAATAGCTTATCTTAAAATGTAATTCTAGATATTTTATCATTTTGTTATAATTTTTTTGGATACTAAAATTTTGAAAAAATCTTTAAAAAAAAGCTATTTCAAATAGCTTTTATTAAAATCATTTTTGAAATATGCGATTTTTACTATGTAAAATTTCGAACAATAAATATATAGGTTAATGAATGTCAAAGTGTCTTTTTTAACTTATAATAAATGAATTTGAATTTGTAAAAAAAAAAAAAAACAAATGAATTTGAATAACTTATACTATTTTTGAATAAATTTCAAAAAAATCTATTTTGAAAAATACAAAGAAAAATCTATTTTTTTAGAATCTATAACAAACAGGCCCTCAATCACTACTTTTAATCCCAATTTTTTTATTTAAATTTTATATTTTTTAATCAAATTGTGCATAAATGTGTAAAATATTAAAAAAAAAAAATTAGAATTTAAAAAAAACACAAATTAAATATGAATTTTTAAACGTAAAAAATATAAAAAATTGATATTAAATTCATGTTTGTTAAAAAATTCTAATTATTGTTTGAAAGATTCTTATAATATTATGAATTTTTTTAAAAAAATTTATTCAAAAATATGATTCTACGTATGATTTTACTTTAAAGAAGGGACCAAAAGTAAAGATAATTTTTTTTTTTTTGAGAGACTATAAGTTGAAGAATTTTTTCAGAGAGACTAAAACGAAAAACTAACATATTTATAGGGACAAAAAACATATTTAAAATAGCTAATACAAGCATAAAACTTAACATTATTTGAGCATTTACATCAGCACTTAACATCACTTCAGCACTCTTTGACAAATTTAGACACACAAACTATTAAAGAGATGAATGATCAATATGAAACTTAAAATAGCTAATACAAGCATAAAACTTAAAGAATACATGATGTATTTGGCCAATAAAATACATATAACTCCCATTCTAAGGTTCTTTCAAAAAAAAAAAACTCCCATACTAAGGTTTGAATTATTTTTTTTGAATAAACTAAGGTTTGAAATATGAAACTTTCAATTTTAGAGGCAAAGTTTTATATCATAAACTTTTCAATTTTGAATCTCGCTGCAACAACTTGAAATTTCTCAACCAAGTTATTATTCATGGGAGAAACATTCAAATAAGTTTAAGATGATGAAATGTCCATGTTTAAGTGTTTCATTTGAGTGGTGTATATTCTTCAAAAATTTCAGTTTTGTTAATTAGAGAAGAATCGAATAACCTATTAAATCAAAGAGGAATGATATTTATACAATCAATTCTATACAACTTTTATGATAATTATTTTTTCTCTCTTCTTATCGGATAAAAACAATAGAGAGAGAAAGAAGAAGAGAGCGAATAAAAGCCTATGTGATCGTTTAAAACTTCAAAATTAAGTAGAGTATTTAGCACCCTTGTTGATAAGTCTCGTATAATGGAAAATACTTGGGTGCCATAGTTTTTTGGTGCCATTGATGACATAGGTTCATTTTAGATAAAAGATAATGATTAAAATAAATTATTTAGATGAGAGAGAATGAATTGTTAAGAGAGAGATAGACACAAAGTTACCTATGAAACTAATAAAACCAAAAAACTACCCAAGTGCTACCCTATAATAATAGCGGTTGTTGAGGGGACAACATTTGTCATATAAAATAAAAGTAATGGCAGACGAGCTAACTACGACAAAGGAAGAATCAAAGAAAGAAGTAAAGAACGTAAGTGGAAATTTACAATGAACTTCACAATAAAATACAACAATACTTCTATATAAAGATGTGCAGGATTTGCTTCTTCTCTTTCAACCACATACATAGTCAAAGATAACCTGGTAACAGAGAAGCACAAAGACTTTGGAACCATCGTGTTTATCATTTCAGAGGTAAATAAATAAACTTAGTTCTACCCTTCAAAAAAAAAAAAAAACTAAGTTCTAGATCCTCGTTGTAACAACCTAGATTTTCTCGACCTAGTTAGTTAGTTAACTACTCATGGGAGAAACCACAGAACTGGATGTTATTTCATCACCACAATTTCAACAAAGATTCAAACATGACCAAAAGAATCTTTGTTGCATCAAGTGGTTTTCTTTGGTTAAGCGCTGTATATTTGTAGTTTTCTATAAGAAGAAGAATAAGGATGATTTTGATTCATGTGTTGGAGATGATGACGACAAGCAAAAAATGGGAAAAGATGTTGAAGGTAAGCTGAGAGAACTTCTTAAGATTCTAGATAAAGAAAATTTTGGGAAGAAAATTAGTGGATCTATTCTTAAGGGTCCTTTTGATGTTCCTGCAAATCCTGAATTTACTGTTGGTTTGGATTTGCAATTGATTAAGTTGAAGGTGGAAATTCTCAGAGAAGGTAGATCTACTCTTTTGTTGACTGGTCTGGGTGGAATGGGAAAAACAACTCTGGCTACAAAGCTGTGTTTGGATGATCAAGTTAAGGGTAAGTACTAATTCCTATTTCATTTTCTCATACATGATTATAAACATGTGCTGATTTGTTCTTGTTATTTAAAAATTTGTCATGTTATGCTTATTTTGCTTATCAATACTTTCTAAAAAGATCATTTTTTCTAAAAAATCATTAAATTCTGCAACTTAATTAAGCATTTATAGTATAAGTTATTTCTTCTTTCAAAAAAAAAAAAAACGTATAAGCTATTCTAAAATAAAATAAAATTCAGAGTAAAGACCTAATTTGGTCCTTGATAATTTTCTCACGAATAAATTTTGTACCTGAAAAAAAGTAATACCCAAACTAGTTCCTCATATTCTCATACTTGGGACAAATTAGTCATTCTGTTATAATGAGTTAGACACTAGTTTTTCTTTCGTATAAATATGTCAGAAAGTAATGTTGGTATTATTGATTGTGAGGATCCAAATTGGGTAATTACTGAAAAATTAAAATAAAGTCAAACTGCTTATGTAAATAAACTAAAAAAAGCTTATGACATGTGTATAAGCTGTTTTCATAAGCTCTCTCAAATTGTCTCACAAGTGCTTATTTATGCCAATAAGTAAGCTCAAATAAGCCAATACATCAGAAATTTTTGTTGTTGTGGTATATGCATATAGTGAAATTAATACCTATACTCACATATATGCATTTGTAGGAGATATCTGTTGTAAAATATTGGCATAAAATTGTCTTAATAATAATCGACATATAAAAATGAGCAACAATTAAATGTTATATCAAGTAAACTTATCTGTGCTTAAAACCGTTGTATCATTTGGCCATTGACACAATTCTATCAACATCCTCCACTAACAGTTCATATGAAACTTACACAATAGTCAACCGGTATATAACCTGAGGCTTGACGAAGTCACTGTCCTTAAGGATTTATCCGTCTCATAAGTGCAAATCCCTCCGGATTCAGCAGGCTCTTCTTGATTTAAAACCAATGATGCAGAACTGGCAAGAAGAAACATTTACAGGAAGATGAAGCCCCCAGATATGTGTATCAGACTCATGAAAAATCTATTAATGTAGCGTAAAAAGCAAAGAGGGAATTTTGTTTAGACTGTGCAGGAAAATGATGTTACAGATGCTCATAAACTTAAGGACAAAACTTTAAGAAAATCATGGTAAATTTAGTTAAGAACCATGTGACAAACACCTAAGGAATTGTACTAAGTTTTTTCCTAAACTAAAAGGTAGGCATTAACTTCTCAAATATAATAGTAGCAATTTATACTCAAAAGTATAACTGCCTTCTTAATTATTTTCGGTTGCAAAATAAGACATGTAACTAAATTACCTTCAAATGATAGTGTAAAGGCTTAGATTTCCCTCAAAAAAAAGAAAAAAGTGTAAAGGCTTAGATTTAACCAAGTAAAATAATGTGGTCAAAAAAATTAGACCAAGCCAAATATTAATATTAATCATAAATAAAATAATAATAATTTTCTATTAATATTATTAAACTTTTGAAATATACAAAAATTACAACAATATCAACTACTTTGGGCTTATTGTTCTCTTTTGATTCTTTAGGTAAATTCAAGGAAAACATTATATTTGTAACCTTCTCAAAAACACCCATGCTGAAGATTATTGTAGAGAGATTATTTGAACATTGCGGATATCCGGTGCCTGAGTACCAAAGTGATGAAGATGCGGTAAATGGATTGGGACTTTTGCTGAGGAAAATTGAGGGAAGTCCAATATTGTTAGTCCTGGATGACGTTTGGCCCGGATCAGAAGACCTAGTCGAGAAATTTAAATTTCAGATATCAGATTATAAAATTTTGGTCACTTCAAGGGTTGCATTTTCTAGATTTGACAAAACATTTATCCTAAAGCCTCTTGCTCAAGAAGATTCGGTAACCCTTTTCCGTCACTACACAGAGGTTGAAAAAAACAGTTCAAAAATTCCTGACAAAGATCTTATCGAAAAGGTGATTGTCCTTCTTGTACTTACACCTTTTGAGCCCCAATATTATATAATCTGCTGATTACTGACTATATTTGTGTGCTTTGAAATACAGGTTGTGGAACATTGCAAGGGTTTACCACTTGCCATTAAAGTGATTGCAACATCATTCCGTTATCGACCATATGAGTTATGGGAAAAGATTGTAAAGGAACTTTCACGAGGTCGTTCTATACTTGATTCTAATACTGAATTACTTATTCGCCTCCAAAAGATTTTGGATGTTTTGGAAGATAATGCCATTAGCAAAGAGTGCTTCATGGACCTTGCATTATTTCCTGAAGATCAGAGAATTCCTGTTGCTGCCTTGATTGATATGTGGGCAGAGTTGTATGGACTAGATGATGACGGCAAAGAAGCAATGGACATAATCAACAAATTAGACTCTATGAATTTGGCTAATGTCTTAATAGCTAGGTACAATTTACTACTGATATTTTCTTCAAGGCCACTTAATCCAAATATATCTAACATGAACTATATTAGATAAAAATTCAATAGCTCGTGTAGCTATTATGAATAGCATTGGATTCCTTAATTAACATTATAAACAGACCTTTGTACAACTGTCTACTCTGCATTGATAATTTTCATTCTAAAGGAAAAAGTCAATAATTGTAGTTAAATTGTCTAATACAGAACATGCATATCTTATCTAGTGATATAATTTTTCTCTTGAAGGAATATTAACTTCTGTTCAATTCCCAGGAAAAATGCAAGTGACACAGAAAATTACTACTACAATAATCACTTCATCGTCCTTCATGATCTGCTGAGAGAGCTTGGGAATTATCAAAACACCCAGGAACCTATTGAACAAAGAAAAAGACAGCTTATTAACACAAATGAAAGCAAATGTGACCAGAGGCTCAGGGAGAAGCAGCAAGGTACAATGGCCCACATATTATCCAAATTGATTGGATGGTTTGATAAACCGAAGCCTCAGAAGGTCCCTGCCCGCACATTGTCTATATCAATTGGTTCGTTATACTTGTAACTTTCTAAATATATTACAAGTTAAAAATAACATTAGCTCTAAATAAATCCTCAATTGATCCCATATGTGTTGCATTTGCAGATGAAACTTGCGCTTCAGATTGGTCCCAAGTGCAGCCAGCTCTTGCTGAGGTTCTGATTTTAAATCTTCAAACCAAACAGTACACATTTCCAGAATTGATGGAGAAAATGAACAAACTTAAAGCTCTTATAGTCATAAATCATGGTTTACGCCCTTCTGAACTGAACAATCTTGAGCTACTTAGCTCTTTATCCAACCTTAAAAGAATCAGGCTAGAGAGGATTTCTGTTCCTTCCTTTGGCACATTGAAGAATCTTAAAAAATTATCCCTCTACATGTGTAATACAAGACTCGCTTTTGAAAAGGGCAGCATCCTAATTTCCGACTTATTTCCTAATTTAGAAGATTTGAGCATGGATTATTGCAAGGATATGACAGCATTGCCTAATGGGGTGTGTGATATTATCTCGTTGAAAAAGCTCAGTATTACTAATTGCCATAAGCTTTCTTTGCTGCCCCAAGAAATTGGAAAGTTGGAGAATTTGGAACTCTTGAGCCTGATTTCCTGCACTGATTTGGTAGAGCTACCAGATTCTATTGGAAGGCTTTCAAATCTAAGACTACTTGACATCTCCAACTGCATAAGCCTTTCAAGTTTACCCGAGGACTTTGGCAATCTGTGTAATCTACGAAATCTCGACATGACTAGTTGTGCAAGTTGTGAATTGCCATTCTCCGTTGTCAATCTTCAGAATTTAAAGGTGACATGTGATGAAGAGACAGCTGCTTCATGGGAATCTTTCCAATCTATGATTTCCAATTTAACTATAGAAGTTCCTCATGTTGAAGTCAATTTAAACTGGCTTCATGCAAATCGCTCCTAAAACCTACGTGCACTCTTCCTTTGCCTTTTCAAGTTGTCGTTGAGGACATTGAAGCCGATAGACCAAAATACTCCGTTTTCTGCTTTGGAACTCGTCAACATCTAGGGTCATTCAAATATTGATTCTAGTAGCAAGTAATGTGCCTACATGTCTCAAAAAAGGCTTCATGTTTACGATAGATAGGAAGGCAGGAAGTAATAAAAAAACAAAACAGTCTGAAAATGAAGAATGATGGTGATACTGATGCACTAAGGCACATGGAAAGAAAATGAAATCATGATGGTTAAGCATTGGTTTGGAGTAAAAGTGGCAAAGGAAGAGGTAAAGGTGTTAGTAAATGTGTCCCCCTGTGAAACTGAAACATCGTCTAGTAGTATTTTAGGTAAATTCTAGGCTGCCTTTGAAAAGTTGTGGATAAGTTACGCATATATCAATTAAAAACAGCCGCATGTACTCCTAATGTTTTTCTTCAAAAATTACATGTTTGATATATATTATGGAGTACATGTGACTGATTTTAATTGGTTGTGAGTAATTTATCCACACCTTTTTAAAGGTAGCCTAGATCTCGCTGTATTTTAAGTTTTTAACGTTAATAAGTTGATGTGTCAAAGTTGCTGAAGTTGTGCAAAGGCAAATCCTCATTTTAATCCTTCTAATTTATGACTTGAAAATGTGAAATAAATTTCTGCTTCAAGTTATTTCCTGAAGACACGAGGATCCTCTGCTGCTATGGACAGAAATCCATGATGAAGATGATTTGAGTGCAGTGGAGAAAATTCAAGCACAGGTCAATGTCATGTTTGGTATTTTATTTTTATTTTTTGTTTTGTTTGGTTTGTATAATAGTACTAGTGGAGTGGCTCTTAAACAATTTGTGATATTATGTGTGATTTTCTGAAAAAGCCACTAACTGCAAGTTGTGTAAAACTATGGTTATGAAATAAAACTGTTTGATATTTCTGTTTGGCAACAAAGAAAGAGACAAATATGATTGATGACTTTTGCGCCATTAGGCGCCATAAGGTGCAAGTAGTTTTTCTTGACTTTTTTTATTTTTAATTAATAATAATAATCAAAACAAGATTAGTTCAAGTTCAAATTTCAATAGAGTTGTGGTCATTTTCAAGTCTTCATGACACACACACAAAACAAACTTCTTGACATCATTGATTACACAAGGATTTTGAGCCCTGGTAAATGAGGGTCGATGTTATAGTGGTTGTTTGACATTAATCAAGATGACTGGATGAGCCTCTACTCTACCACAAGAAATGTGTATAAAAAATTGAAAAATAATAGTTGTAGAACTATCCTGTGACAATTATTAAACAACTTTTTTCCCTTATATTCACATAATGTTATTATCATTTCTCTTCATTTTTCTCTCCATTGTTTTTGATCAATAAGAAGACAGAAAAGAAATGTCGTCATAAAAATTGTCATCAAATAGTTGTATAAATATCATTACTCTAAGAAATTAGGGTGGTCTTACTCATCGGTGCCACAGGGATATTAGTTAAGAAATCCTTAAATAAAATTTTTGTCTTGAAAATATAAACAGTTACTTTTAACTAATTAATAATTATACTATTTTTTATTTGATTGCTTAACCAATGTCCCTATGCGAGCTCCAAAAAATTATTATATGTAAGTTTTAATTCCATTTTGGGTTATGATAACATGTGTCTTTAAGAGACGTGTTAAGATTACATAAATAACAATACTTATTGAGAAAGATTAATTTTCTACTTTTCTTTTTTTATAAATAAATTGGTACAATTTTTAATACATAATTTTTGTTTGAGAAATCTTTAAGATGTGTACTCTTTAATCTTATACTCTATCCGTCTTAAATTGGGTGTCGTTTTTACAAATTTATTTGTGTTAAATTATTTGTCCATTTTTATAATATAAATACAATTTTTTTTTTGATGAAGCAAAACTACCCTATCAAAATTGTTATCAAAGAGAATCGAACCTGAGACTTTTGGAGGGGCACACTTCAAAGTCACAAGCCAAGATCACCATGTCAACCCAAGTAAGTTATATAAATACAATATTTATTATTCATTTTCACTAACATACCTTTATTTATTGCATTTTAAGGACCCTGAGTCTTTGAAGAAGTATACACAACTACATGCTTTCAATTGTGCCAAAACTCTGATCAATTCTCAAGCACAAAAACACACTTAGAAAAATTCTTACAATGCTTATCTTCGAATTTCTTAAGTGTTTAGAATTCAATTTAGTTTACCAATTTTTGAAACTGAAGTCTAAACAAAGAACAATTTTATTGTAAAGTGTAATCTTCTTGAATTGTAGAAAGTCTTCGAGGAATGGCAAGAAATTTAGATTTGTGTGTCTAAATATTTTGTTATAAAGGTTGTTTATAGTGGAAAAATCTCTCAAGTATGAGGTGATTAGACATAATCCCAAGTTGTAGGGTGAATCCGAATAAATATTTGTGTTGAATTTATCTTCCTTAATTGCTTTCTTTTCTTAACTCTTATTAGTTTTATGTTAGAAAAGAATTTTCAGCAAAAGATAACACAATTTAACATCCCCCATGTTTTTCTCACCTTCATTGACATGCAGCGTGATTGGGTGGAGGTGTAGCTAAGGAGTGCTTTCGTAGATTGTTTAATTTTGCAAAGAAAAACGTTTCATTGAGGGATATGATGTTAGACATTGATGTTAAGGGAGGTTGTTGGAGGTGGATAAAACATTTGTTTGTGTAGGAGGTTGCGTTGGTGGATGACTGTAAGGTTTTGTTGTCTAATATTTCATTGAAGGATAATGTGGAAAGATGCCTGTGTTTGAGATCTTAATTCTGATGGCATGTATTCTGCTAAAGAAGCTTATAAGTTGATGTCTAATTTTAAAGATATAACATGTATAAAGTCATCTAGAATGCTTTAGTTCCTTTGAAGATTTTATTGTTTGCACGGAGATTACTTCATAACCGTATTCCAATCAAATATAGTCTACTTCAAAAAGGATGCAAAATTTAGTTTCAATTTTTTTTTTTTTTTTTTGTGTGGGTCGTTGTAATATGAATGAAAGTGCTAATTATTTGTTCTTTCATTATTCGGGTTCTGAAAAGTTATGAATGAATGTTTTATCTTGGTTATAAATTATACGTAATGACAAATAATTGCTTTAGTATTGTGGTTTAGCTCATAGGTTTGGTTTTTCAAAGGAAGCAAAGTGAAGGAGCTCTTTCATGCAATTTGTTTGGCATGCATTTGGTCCATTAAAAGCACCATAACATCATAACTATGTGGTGTTTGATAATCACGGTTGTTTAACTCTTACATCCTTAGACATGGTAAAACTTTTGGTATGATCTTAACTTAAGTCAAAAAGCTAAAAAAAATTCATATGAATTCTATTAATGAAACAATCAACAACTTAAATGTCTAAGAAAGATTTATCTGTAATTTGATTTTCAGTTATTTATTGATTGTCTAGGATACACGGTTGTTTTTGCTGTTGTTTTTTTATCGGGTAACTGTCTGACCTTTCGATCATAGCATTCCTTGGGTTTTAATTGTGCCCTTTTAATATAGGCTTAATTGTACTTTTGGACCCCTATCTTTCCAAAAGTTGAGATTATGGACCCCTAACTAATTTAAATACAAAACAGCCCCCTATGTTTTGATTCTTTGGCAGTTTTGGACCCCCAAGACAAAAAAAAAAAAAAAAATTTGACACGTGGCACCTCACTTAGGGTGCCACGTCAGCGTTGACCGAGTCAACAATGGACCGGGGGTCCAAAACTGCCAAAGAATCAAAACATAGGGGACTGTTTTGTATTTAAATTAGTTAGGGTCCATAACCGCAACTTTTGGAAAGATAGGAGTCCAAAATTGCAATTAAGCCTTTAATATATGATCTTGTTGTCCGTTTCAAAAAATCATTTAAAACATATATATTTTATTTTAAATTGTAATAAATTATAAATGATAAAAAATTGATTTTAGATAAAAGATAAAAATGAAAAAAAAAATTAGGGTTAATTGTTCAAATTGACCATGTAATATAGGCGAAGTCTGAAAAATGACTCTGTACAAATAAAAGCACGTATTTTAACCTTGTAATTTGAGATTCTTCATATGTTTGACCCTATAATATATGTGAAGTCCAAAAAAGTGACACAAAGGTTGAATTTTTTTCATAATTTTTTGCAGTCATATTTAAGACATTAAAATACGATTTTCGACAAAAAAAAAATAATTTTTCGACTAAGGAAAGATTAATTATGAATTTTCGATGCCCCAAATTATGAATTTCTTATACAACCATGTAATTTTTTTGCGTAAAGTCATATTTTAACATCCTAAACATTCCTGCCAAAGATCATGAAAATATTCATCCTCTAAATCACTTTTTTGGACTTAGCGTACATTAGAGGGTCAAAAATAAGATGAATTTCAAATTACAGGGTTAAAATATATGTTTTTATTTTTACATGGTCATTTTCAGACTTTACGTATATTACATTGTCAATTTGAATAATTAACCCAAAAAACTATAAGCTAACGAAATAAAATATAAGTTTGTAATAAAATAACTGTACCAAACAAGTTTTTTTTTTTAATCTCATGCGAGATTATAAGCTACGATCCCTCTATCTCAAAAAGCTAAAGATTTTTCATATGAATTCTATCAATGGAGTACTCAACCACTCAAATGTTTAGGAATGATTAATCTGTAATTTGATTTTGAGTTATTTGTTGATTTGGTTAGGATACAAAGTTGTTTCTGGTGTTGTTTTTGTATCGGTTAAATGTGTAAAATTTTGATCATAACACTCATTGTGTTTTGATTGTGCATTTTTAATATATGATCTTTTTGTCCTTTTCAAAAAACCATTTAAAACATATATATTTTATTTTAAATTATAATAAATTATAAATGATAAAAAAAAAAATATTTTAGATAAAAGAGAAAAACGAATGAAAATATGATATGCTATAAGTTCAAACGCTATTAAAATAGCATATGAAAAAAAAAAACTATAAGCTAACGAAATAGGAGTAATATATAAGTTTGTGATCAAATAATAGATATCGTCGAACATGTCTTTTTTATCTCATGCGAGCTTACAAGAGCATCATCAATGTCTGTTCTTTCTTAGTGTTCTTAGCAAACAAGAACATATTTTTATGTTCTATGTATTGGAGATCAATGAGGTGGATGACACTGTGGAGAATAGTTATTCCACTAGAACACGTTATAGCAGTGGCTGCATCAGAAATATTGAGTTTTGTTTGTGTTCCAATAGGATCATTGATTTTGGTTTTGACACCCCTACTCCAATATGGAATTAACCCATGTGACACTTTATAGCCTTGCCTTGACTAAAGCTTTTATGGTCTTGGTGCAATTACAGCAGCTTTGACGAGTCTTCAAAGTTCATAAGACCGGGTCAATTAAGTTTTCTAAACTTATTTTCCGCGTATGAGAGTGATTTCCAAACATCTTGGAAATTTTATCCATATATACCAGTACTAAGTCAACTTCAATTTTATAATATTAGGTCAAGTCTAGGGCAGAAATTGCTATGAAAAATTTGAAAGAAAAAGTACCTGTCATTTGGTTCAAGTCATGTAATAAAATATCACGTATCTTTGGCATTTTCAATATTGCTATTTGTGGAAAATGTATTCCTTAAGAAAAATTATTGGTACTTGACCAAAATGTTCTTGGAAATAACTCAGCAATTCCAGCCCATTTTCTATGTACGATTGTAGCAAAGAGTAGCATAATTCCAGCAAATATATAGCAATGAAAGGTAGTTGGCAACTAATTTGCAGTGATCATCAACCACTACGGAGCACCTTCATAAGTTTTTGCAAGGTTATTCCGGTGGATAATGTTATGAAGTGTTTCTTACAAGAAAACTAGCACATGCAAATATTCTAAAGATTAACACGATTACTAATTTAATTAAATATTGCGACCACAAAAGAACAAATTTAAGGCCTCCAATCCTTTTGGTCAATTTTAAGGCCTCCAATCCTTTTGGTCTTAAGTCAAATTCTGGATTCAACAAAATTTAATTTATTATGCTTTTAATAAGTATTGTGTTATTTTTCTTTTAAATTTCAAAAGGCCTCATTATTAAATTTGTTTTAGGTCTCTTGACATAATGGGCCTGCCCTGTCTGTGACCTAGCGACCAATACGTACTCAAATAAAAACACACGGGGAGCAAAAGTGTCAGGAATTAATTAACAATGAAGACATTTGAATCATCTAGAATTTTAATGGGAAATATTAACAAGTGCCCCGAGACACTCTTTAAACACTTTAATTAGTAAGTTATTTATGAAAAGTTGTGTATTGAGTGCATTTGAAATTGTAATAGTTGAATTTTTAAAACAATACTTACTAAATTTAATATGCTTAAAGAGTGCTCATTAACAAGACCTAATTTTAATTTATGCGTTGTGATCTTGTAACTCAGAAACAACCCTAATGAGTTGAGCAAGGACATGTTCAATGCCTAAAATGAATAGCATAAATGACTTAAAAGTGATTGGTTGGGTACCTTATTCTATTGTAGAGGAGTGCTATAAAACACTCTCTTTCTACATTTTCTTAAATATCTATTTTTTTAATGGATAAAATTCATGTAAATACCATATATTAGAAATAGATCATACATAAAGTTGTGAAACCCATATGAGTGTCACAAATATGAGAATGAATATAAGAGAGAGTGCGCTAAAAAGAGTGTAGTGTAATTCTTTGATGCATCTAATCTAATATTTGTAGTTGAATTATTTGACGGATATAATGGCCAAAAATATATACATGTATCTTATTTGAATATTTCAAATTTAATAAATATGATTAGTTTTAGATAAGTTTCATGAATGATCGTCAATATTTTAAAATAATAATGTCAAATACAATGTACAATCGCGGCGTAAAAGAATAAACAAAACATGGTATGAATTGTACATTTGTTTATTTTTATGGTGAAATGGCCTACTGAATAATGCCACACGTTAACATAAAAAAACCATATTTTAACGAGTACACACATTACCAAGTTTGTTTCTTTCTTACAAAACAGCGTTCCGAATATTTAAGTAAAAAAAGACAAAGAAAGGAAAGAATAACGAAGATTAGTACGTAATGTGCCGGAAAGAGATAAAAAAGAACACGGTACCATTCCATTCTTGATACTACTATAAATAGGGTTTGTATCACATCCAAAGTTTCAATTTCAAAACATTCTACTACAACAATTATTCTAAACTTTCATTTCTAAAGAACACAGACAGGCAAAAACAGAAGAAGGAATCTCAAATTCATGAGTAGCGCTACACACATTATTACCCTTACAACAAGATTTCAATTTAATGATGTCTTGAACAAAATATCTCAAATTCTTCAAAAAGCACAAAAGAACCAAAGTTCAAGGCGATCATTGAGGTTAATCTTAAAGGATTTATCTCCCGTTGTACAAGATATAAAGCAATACAATGATCATTTGGATCACCCCAGAGAAGAAATAAATAGTCTGATAGAAGAAAATGATGCAGGAGAAAGTGCATGTACATGTTCTTCTGAGAATGATTCCTATGGCTATGTTGTTGAGGAGAACCAATCTCTTACTGTAAATGATGTTGAAGAGACGCTTTATAAGACCAGAGAAATTCTTGAGCTTCTCAACCATGAATTCAATGAAGATGGACAACTTTTCAAGCGTCCTTTCAATGTTCCTGAAAATCAAAAATTCACTGTTGGGTTGGATATACCATTTAGCAAGTTGAAAATGGAGCTTCTGAGGGGTGGTAGCTCCACACTTGTGTTGACTGGTTTAGGAGGATTGGGGAAAACCACTCTGGCTACAAAGCTTTGTTGGGATGAAGAAGTTAATGGTAAGTCATAAATCCTTTTTGCCTTATCTCATGCATGTTTGGATTAGCAGTGTGTTAGACAGAATCATGAAAACTTGAAAGAAAAAATTACGCTGCCACCATAATTTTGCCAAATTCAATTTGATTCTAAACATGAACTTATACATGAATTATATATATCATTGCCTTAGATGGTACTCAATAATATATGGATGTTTTTTTAGTAAAGAATGGATGGAAATAAGGACATAAGAATTTTTTCATATAAATATTTCTTATGTGTAGAGCAGCTTAAAGCTGTATTCATTCTCATTGATTGCAGATAGTTTGTCCTTAGAGAATATTATGTTTAGGAGCGGTTCATTATTTTCCAAATTACATCATAGGAAAACATTGTAGGCTATTCCCTGCAAATGACGATTTAACATATTAAAGAAGCATTTTTCTTTGAATTAGATTAATTAACCTTCTTTTCTGTCAAGTGTTCATTTAGTTGAGCATGTTAAATGTAAAAGACATTAACTTCTTTTGTCTTACAATCTGTCTTTGGTTTTACTAGGTAAATTCAAGGAAAACATTATATTTGTCACCTTCTCAAAAACACCCATGCTGAAGACTATTGTAGAGAGAATACATCAACATTGTGGATATCCAGTGCCTGAGTTTCAAAGTGATGAAGATGCTGTCAATAGGTTAGGACTTCTGTTGAAGAAAGTTGAGGGAAGTCCACTATTGTTGGTTCTGGATGATGTTTGGCCAATCTCAGAGCCCCTTGTTGAGAAAATTCAATTCCAGATATCAGATTTCAAAATTCTGGTGACCTCAAGAGTTGCATTTCCAAGGTTTAGCACAACATGTATCTTAAAACCTCTTGCTCATGAAGAAGCAGTGACGCTTTTCCATCATTATGCTCAGATGGAAAAAAATAGTTCAGATATCATCAACAAAAATCTTGTCGAAAAGGTACTTGTTCTTACTTTCTAACATATGAGCGTTATCTATTATGTAGCATTGACACGCTTCAGATTGATGTCAAATAGAAAGAAGCCTAAGTTATAATCATTTGATTACTGACCAAATTTGCTTGCAATGAATTGCAGGTTGTTAGAAGTTGTCAAGGTTTACCGCTTACCATTAAAGTAATTGCTACATCACTCAAAAATCGGCCTCGTGACATGTGGCGAAAGATAGGGAAAGAACTATCACAAGGTCATTCTATTCTTGATTCTAATACTGATTTACTTACTCGCCTCCAAAAGATCTTCGATGTTTTAGAAGATAATCCCACAATCATGGAGTGCTTCATGGACATAGCCTTATTTCCCGAAGACCATAGAATTCCTGTCGCTGCTCTCGTTGATATGTGGGCAGAGCTGTATAGACTAGATGACAACGGAATACAAGCAATGGAAATCATCAACAAATTAGGCATCATGAATTTGGCTAATGTCATAATACCAAGGTACTATGACTATTATTATTATATTTTCTTCTAGGCTACTTAAATTGTTAAATATCTCACATGAATGATACTCTACATAAATCCTGTCAAATGATTTTTTATCTTTTAAGTAACTAATTAACCTCTGCTCATTTACCAGGAAAAATGCAAGTGACACGGACAATAACAACTACAATAATCACTTCATCATCCTTCATGATATTCTAAGAGAACTTGGAATTTACCAAAGCGCCAAGGAACCATTTGAGCAAAGAAAAAGACTGATTATTGACATTAATAAAAATAAAAGTGGGCTCGCGGAGAAGCAGCAAGGCTTGATGACCTGTATATTGTCAAAGTTTATGAGATTGTGTGTTAAACGGAATCCTCAACAGCTCACTGCCCGTATATTGTCGGTATCAGCTGGTTAGTAATACTTATACTCCCTTTTTCTAACTTTGACCATCTAAAAAATGCTATTGAAATTTTTTTGCAATCTGTTATTCATTCCTTTTCCGCAATTGATCGCTTGAGTTTCACATTTGCAGATGAAACATGTGCGTTCGATTGGTCTCAAATGGAACCAGCTCAGGTTGAGGTTCTGATTTTAAATCTTCATACCAAGCAGTACTCATTACCCGAGTGGATTGCAAAAATGAGTAAACTAAGAGTTCTGATAATCACAAACTACGATTTCCATCCTTCTAAACTGAACAACATTGAGCTTCTCGGTTCTTTACAGAACCTGGAAAGAATCAGATTAGAGCGGATTTACGTTCCTTCCTTCGGCACATTGAAGAATCTGAAAAAACTATCTCTCTACATGTGTAACACAATACTGGCTTTTGAAAAGGGTAGCATCCTAATTTCAGATGCATTTCCAAATCTAGAAGAATTGAACATTGATTACTGCAAAGATTTGGTGGTATTACCAATTGGTATCTGTGATATCTTCTTACTAAAGAAGCTCAGGGTTACTAATTGCCACAAGCTTTCTTCACTTCCCCAAGATATTGGAAAATTGGAGAATTTGGAACTTCTAAGCCTCAGTTCATGTACTGACTTGGAAGCTATACCGACTTCCATTGGAAAGCTGTTAAATCTAAAACATCTTGACATTTCAAACTGCATCAGCCTTTCAAGTTTACCTGAGGAATTTGGTAATTTGTGCAATCTAAAGAATCTGGACATGGCAAGTTGTGCAAGTATTGAATTGCCATTCTCAGTTGTCAATCTTCAGAATTTGAAGACGATAACCTGCGATGAAGAGACGGCTGCTACATGGGAAGATTTCCAGCATATGCTTCCCAATATGAAGATAGAGGTTCTTCATGTTGATGTTAACTTAAATTGGCTTCTTTGAATGACTTTTGTATAGCATATAATTAAAATTCTTTTGTAATATTTTGTAATTTCTTTTTGTATAAATACATGATTTGTATTAGCTATTCTCAATCAATAAATTCAATTTTTAATTTTTTTATCAGCTCATTCTATTGATTTATTTACATTCTAATAAGGTGGTAGTAAATCCTTCTATGCTTCTCCAACTCTAAAAAGCTTTTTGTAGTCCTTTGGTTCCCTGTTTCTGAGTTCTTCAATCATAGATCAAAGTCGGCAAGAAGCAGTTGATCCTCAAAATTTGTCAAGCATGGTCTTTGTTGCTTTCCATTGAATGGATCAAAATATATAAATACACACTCACAGTTCCTTTTGTTGGTGAGTCTTTTACTAAAATAACGAACAACCACTTCGAGTATTTCCCCTTCCAAATTTGCCTATGGATTATAGATATTGGTGTCACCTTTTTTCCTTAAATATTGAACTCTGTGCATTGGACCTATAAAGGTGATATCAATTTTTATTGCATATAAATAAATCAAATTTCATTTTTAGTCCTTAAAAAGGTGATTTTTCAACATATCCTTAAACTATCCTTAAATTTCATTTTTATTCCCGACTAAATTCAAATTTATTTAACTTATCCTTAAACTTTTAAATTTTTGGTCTTCAAACTATTTTTCAATATATCAACCAATTGGTCTTCAGACTTGACAAAATATGTGGTGATTTCATCTGGAAGTACCTTGTCTATTACATAATGACATCCATCTCTATTTGGTTCGTTCATGGAAAATTGGATGCATTGATGAGTGCAATTTGAAAACATGTCTTATCATATTTATTAAATGATGTGGCAATACATGATTGGATGCAATGTAACATAGTGTAACACAACTATATAAGGATGACACATACAAATTAACGTTACACCCTATTTATAGTCGTGCCTTGTCTTAGCTTTTCTGGTCTTGACGTGCATTACATGTACATTGACGAATCTTCAAATCTCAATTTGAGAGTGTCAAACATAATTCTCAATTTGTGCATATGTATGAGAATAACTTCCCAACTTCTTGGAAAATTATCATAAACTTGTTCAATGTTAACTTTACTCTAAATTTTGTCGGTATGTCCTTAACTTGTTCAATGTTATATATGTTAAGTCAAGTGTACAAACTTCAAGAGGACTTTAAAGCAGAATTGCTAGGAAAAATATTTGAAAGAGAATAAAGGATGTTAACCGCCGTTTGGTTCAAGTTATGGGATAAAAAATCATGTGACTACAAGAATATTGCCATATACTACGGATGTTTATAGCGACGGATGGAAAACTGTAGGTATTGATGTTTTACCTACGGAAGTGGCCGTAGGTATAGACATCTAAAATAATAAAATAAAAAATATCAAAATAATGCAGCGAGCGCGTAATGAAATTGTGGACTGTGAAAAACCCCACCTTTTCCCAACTCTAAATTGCAAAATGATAAAAATAAAACTAATAAAAATAAAATAGAACCCCAACTGGCCAACTCCATTCTTCACGTTTGTACCGGGCACACTGTAATAATAAGTAAGAGCTATTGTAA
The DNA here is from genome assembly GCF_003473485.1 of Medicago truncatula. Taxonomy (NCBI): domain Eukaryota; kingdom Viridiplantae; phylum Streptophyta; class Magnoliopsida; order Fabales; family Fabaceae; genus Medicago; species Medicago truncatula. Next base: position 36,420,801 of record NC_053049.1, read on the forward strand.
TGAAATGTGATTTTATTTGTAGGGTATCTTTCAAGGAGAATTTGTAGGTTTGGGGAGTTATTTGTGGAAAATGTAAAGGTATAATAGTGGAAAAAATAACAAATGTTGTATTGTTATTTTACGGTGACAATTATACAAAAAGAAAATTCTAAAGAAACAATTATTTTAAGACGGAAGGAGGTATTTGACTAAAAATTTGTATCAAAATATAAATCTCTTTTTTAAATTATTAAATATATTTATCGTTTCCTTTTCAAATAAACTCCTAATTGATACCACTGGGTGTTTTGAAATATGATAACTTACACTTTACTACATATACATATATACAAATGATATTTTAGATAAATTTATACATAAAATGAACATATTAACTACACTACCAAATATATTTTATAAGAGTTAAAAAAAAAAAAAAAATTATATATAAGGATGGAGGAAGTATATGACTTTAACCTTTAATTTCATCAAAAGTAGTTCGGAATTATTGGAAGACAAGGTCACGAGATTCATGCTTGAATTCCATAGCAGCATAGACCATGGCTTCCCGATATTTTTGGTTTCTACATTTTTTGTGTGAATTTATAATAGGTTTTTTACTCAACTTATTGAGTTTTAAACACTTAAGTTTCTACTGTTTTTTTTTTTTTTTTTTGTGTGGGCACAATACTATTAAAAACTTTTTAATTAATCAACTAAAATATAAAACAAGCATGAGCATAAGTTTGTTATAAAATTATAAAAACAATGCTATCCAACAAATGGAAGATGATTTTCTCAGATTACTTGATCGTCTATATGATAATAATTGATGATTTTAACTTTATTTTTTTGGATAAATCAGGAGAAAGGACATACATCAAAAGGTAGCACCGACATCCTAATTAGATTGACATCCCGATGAAACTCCATCCTAAGACGCCATGCTCAATTTTTTATTTTAAAAAGGGGGAAGAGTATATAAAAGGGGAGGAGACCAAAAACCCTCAAAACAAGAAAGAAAAAGGAAAAGAAAATCAACAAACTAGGGGAATCTGTAATTAGACAGACCACATCTGTCGTGAAAGAAATCAAAGTTCAATTCTGAAGGTAAAGCCGTCAACCAAACTGAACCATGTAGTGCATATCCCATATTAGTCAACTTGTCTTCCCGATAAAAGTCCCCCATGAACAACCAAGGCCTCTCTTATATTCCAATAGAAAAAAATTCATTGGGCAGATGGCGAGGGCTCTCGCGTAAAACAGGTTCTATACGGCGGCTTTCTATAAATTGTTGTTTCTTTAAATTTTCTTTTTTCTTTTTTGACAAGAGGAGAGTGACGGGAGCTTCATATCATGTTGAATCCTTGGATTATTGTGCTGCACAATACCAACTTCATGCGTGGCTAATGAACTTGCAGTCAGAGCCAAGCTAGACACAATGGCCACAACTGCTGGTACTACATCATCTGTCAGCAAGAGTTCATCTGTCAGCAAGAGTTGTGTGCCTATGTTGCTGTCCACGGGAACCAAGTCTGCAACAAAGGCAGGGATTACTGGGATGGGGTCTGGAACCGAAGTAATGAGACAAGTTGGTGTAACTGAACCATCCAACGGGGTTGTAGGGACTGTGTGCACCACAATATTGTGTGGATGCACAACTGTGGATGAGGGAATGTCTTTAGAAGAGGCAGTGACTTCCTCGTGCACTACAATGTTCAGCACTGCCGAAGAGCTCACCTCCCTAACCGAATCCAAGGTAGCACCATCAAAATTCTCATGCACGTCAACGTGCTCTACATAAGTCAAAAGCGGAGCAGCAGCGACAAGAAGCTTTGGAACACTTTCCTCCTAAGATTCCTGATGCGTTCTCTCTACTTCAAGAGGGTCCACGTCATCGTGCACAACACCGGTAACCAATTCCAAAACGGGGATAGCTGATTGAGGTAACACGCCCTGAGGAGTTGCATCAGAAACATTTTGCAAAGCAAAGCTGAAAGAGCTGCTCGAAACATCCTTAGGAAGAGCAATGTTTTTAGTTGTAGACCGTTTTGGTGTATCTATGATAGTAGCTGAAGCTGAAGGGTCTGCAACATCAACATATTGCATGGTACCTGAAGTAGAAGTACCTCTATCACTACGGTACTGCCAAGGAGAAGGTTTCTTAGTAAGTGGTTCAGCCGCCATAGGTTTCTTTCCATGGTCAGTCACCTTAGTTGCCGGGTGCAACCACTTGCAAGTCGAAACATTATGTCCAATGACATAACAGTGATGGCAAAAGAGCGGTCTCCTTTCATATTGTACTTCAACCTTAAAGGCAAAACCTTCCCGTTCCACAAGAATTTCATCATAGGCTCTTTTAGATAAGTCAATGTCCACCAAAATTTGTCGCATAGTATCTGAAAGCCCTATTTCATGTCGAGGCATCCAAATCTATCATAGTACCGACAACACTCGCAATTTCCTTCGAAGCTCGTTCCCACCATTGATCATTCTAATATTTATCATTCTAATGATGGGTACTATTTTTTTTTAGATGTGTTATTTGAACAATCCTTTGGTTGACAACTTATTTGACAACTTAGTTTTACAAAGAAAAAATAGGTATTAACACGAAAACCAAAACAAAGATAAGTAAAACATAATGTGAATACGAGAGAGAAAGTTGTCAAAAAAATTGTCACAAATTCATTTTTACACATATCATTTATCTTTTTTTTCTTTTCTTAAGGAAGCTATTTTTTATTGTTGATAATGGTCGTTTGTTTGGATAAGACTGAGATATTGATTCATGCAATATTGAACTGCTATGTTTGGATAAGACTGAGATATATATTCCCATTTAAAAGTGTTTTGTTTAACCAACACATTAGCTTATCCACTGGAATAACCTTCACTTTAAAAAAACCTTAATTATTCTAATGGTTGCTGGAATATGGTAACCACTCTGGCTACACAATCGCACATAGAAATTGGTAGAGGAATTACTGGGGTTATTTTCCAGGAACATTTTCGTTAATTACCATTAATTATTCTTATGGAAGAGTACATTTTCTACAAATTCTACTTTCGAAAATGCCAAACAACAAACACATGATTTTTTATTGGGTTAATAATAGTGTTTTAACCCCTGTAATTTAGGTCATTTTCTATTTTACCCTCTGTAAAAGTTTTTTTTTTTGGATTTCTTCCTTGTAATTTGAAATTTTTTGATTTTGGACCTTCATCAATTTTGACCGTACAAAATCGAAGATATGAGGGGTAAACTGAAATTTGCTCAAATTACAATGAAGGTAAACCTAAATTTGCTCAAATTACAAGCGGTGAAATTTTTCATGAAGATCCAAAACCAAAATTCCATAACTTGAACCAAACACCGGTTAATGTCCAAGTATCCTTTAAATAATAATACATTTAAATAATTTATAACTCATTTTTTACCAAGTTGTACTTTTCTTTGCAGACCAAACCAAACGTGTGGAATATTTAAGGGGAAACAATAGCGAAAATTGTACGCAATGTGACGGAAAGAGACAGAAGAAAGCAATGATTTTTCCTTTAAGGGGTAAACGAAACTATAAATACCAAGTTTTACACATCAAAAGTTTCAATTTCAAAACATCGTACTACAACAACAATTGTTAAGGTTCGATATACTATACTACAAACAACATCGTACTTTTCATCTTCTAAACATACTCACGCAACCAACATTGAATTTTTCAGCCTTTCATAACTTGCATTGTGTTTGTTATTAGATTACAACAAAGGAAGGAACAAATTCATGAGTAGCGCTACACACATTATTACCCTTACAACAAGATTTCAATTTCATGATGTCTTGAACAAAATATCTCAAATACTTCAAAAAGCACGAAAGGATTTATCTCCTGTGGTTCAAGACATAAAGCAATACAATGATCATTTGGATCACCCCAGAGAGGAAATAAATAGTCTAATAGAAGAAAATGATGCAGGAGAAAGTGCATGCAAATGTTCTTCTGAGAATGATTCCTATGTTGTTGATGAGAACCAATCTCTTATTGTAAATGATGTTGAAGAAACACTTTATAAGCCAAGAGAAATTCTTGAGCTTCTCAACCACGAAAATCGGCCTCGTGACTTGTGGCGAAAGATAGGGAAAGAACTAGCACAAGGTCATTCTCTTCTTGATTCTAATACCAAATTACTTATTCGCCTCCAAAAGATCTTTGATGTTTTGGAAGATAATCCTACAATCATGGAGTGCTTCATGGACATAGCCTTATTTCCCGAAGACCATAGAATTCCTGTCGCTGCTCTCGTTGATATGTGGGCAGAGCTGTATAGACTAGATGACAACGGAATACAAGCAATGGAAATCATCAACAAATTAGGCATCATGAATTTGGCTAATGTCATAATACCAAGGTACTACGACTATTATTATTATTATTATATTTTCTTCTAGGCTACTTAAATTGTTAAATATCTCACATGAATGATACTCTACATAAATCCTGTCAAATAATTTTTTATCTTTTAAGTAACTAATTAACCTCTGCTCATTTACCAGGAAAAATGCAAGTGACACGGACGATAACAACTACAATAATCACTTCATCATCCTTCATGATATTCTAAGAGAACTTGGAATTTACCAAAGCACCAAGGAACCATTTGAGCAAAGAAAAAGACTGATTATTGACATTAATAAAAATAAAAGTGGGCTCGCGGAGAAGCAGCAAGGCTTGATGACCTGTATATTGTCAAAGTTTATGAGATTGTGTGTTAAACGGAATCCTCAACAGCTCACTGCCCGTATATTGTCGGTATCAGCTGGTTAGTAATACTTATACTCCCTTTTTCTAACTTTGACCATCTAAAAAATGCTATTGAAATTTTTTTGCAATCTGTTATTCATTCCTTTTCCGCAATTGATCGCTTGATTTTCACATTTGCAGATGAAACATGTGCGTTCGATTGGTCTCAAATGCAACCAGCTCAGGTCGAGGTTCTGATTTTAAATATTCATACCAAGCAGTACTCATTACCCGAGTGGATTGCAAAAATGAGTAAACTAAGAGTTCTGATAATCACAAACTACGGTTTCCATCCTTCTAAACTGAACAACATTGAGCTTCTCGGTTCTTTACAGAACCTGGAAAGAATCAGACTAGAGCGAATTTCGGTCCCTTCCTTCGGCACATTGAAGAATTTGAAAAAACTATCTCTCTACATGTGTAACACAATACTGGCTTTTGAAAAGGGTAGCATCCTAATTTCAGATGCATTTGCAAACCTAGAAGAATTGAACATTGATTACTGCAAAGATTTGGTGGTATTTCCAACTGGTATCTGTGATATCATCTCACTAAAGAAGCTCAATGTTACTAATTGCCACAAGCTTTTTTCACTTCCCCAAGATATTGGAAAATTGGAGAATTTGGAACTTCTAAGCCTCAGTTCATGTACTGACTTGGAAGCTATACCGACTTCCATTGGAAAGCTGTTAAATCTAAGACATCTTGACATTTCAAACTGCATCAGCCTTTCAAGTTTACCTGAGGAATTTGGTAATCTTTGCAATCTAAGAAATCTGTACATGGCAAGTTGTGCAGGTATTGAATTGCCATTCTCAGTTTTCAATCTTCAGAATTTGAAGACGATAACCTGCGATGAAGAGACGGCTGCTACATGGGAAGATTTTCAGCATATGCTTCCCAATATGAAGATAGAGGTTCTTCATGTTGATGTTAACTTAAATTGGCTTCTTTGAATGACTTTTGTATAGCATATAATTAAAATTCTTTTGTAATATTTTGTAATTTCTTTTGTATAAATACATGATTTGTATTAGCTATTCTCAATCAATATATTCAATTTTTAATTTTAACTACTCATTCTAATGATTTATTTACAAGATAATAAGCTGGTAGTATGCTTCTCCAGTTCTAAAAAGTTTTTCGTAGTCCTTAGGTTCCTTTTTTTTTGTTCCTTGTTTCTGAGTTCTTCAGTCATAGATCAAAGTCGGCTAGAAGCAGTTGATCCTCAAAATTTTCCAAGCATGGTCTTATTTGCTTTCCATTGAATGGATCAAAATACAACGAAGAAGGTGCTGCTTTCAAAGAACAATGTGAAGTTTGTTAATGGAGATATTTGAAAATTAAAGCGCACTTGTTTTAATTAGTTCTGTAAGATGTTTCAACGTTTATAACGTTCCCTTAAATGTTCCAACATCACGAAATAAACAGAAATCAAAACAAGAAAATAAATGACAAGAAAGTAAAGAACACTGTGAGTTTGTTGACCCAGTTCGGTAACAAACTCACCTACTCTGGGGGCTACCACGTCAGGAAGGAAATCAACTAGTGTAGTCCGTATTCTATAGGACTCAACAAACTCCTTGTTTACTCGTATATACTTCAACCTAGGAACTCCTAGATCTGAGATCCCATCTCTATCTTATGTTCAGTCACAGCCCCTGTGACCTATCAGACCTAAGCACAAACTCAAGGATGAAGTTATCTTTAAACACAACAACTAACACCTTGCTTACAAGGTTTGGTGTAGTACACAAAAGTATCAAACTCAACACACAGTCCTAAACATGTATCACAGACGATACGAGAAAGGCTCACAATAAAGGTTCTAAACTTGCATCAGCAGGATACAAGAGTAGAGCACATGTAGACTCAAAATCTTAAAAATCTAAACTTTTAGAATGACGGCTTGAATAGTTCATTAGGTCTTGAAGTCTCACTTATATTATACTGAAGCAGCTCGGGTCAAATACTTTAGTTGGGCTTCAGAACAAAGCAGATCGGTTCAGCTAATCTGCAAAACAGAATCAGAGACAAATATGTAAAGTCCTAAAATGTCGCTAGGATCGTCCAAATCAATAACAAATTTTTCCTAAAAAATAAATACTACTTTAGGAATATTCCACGACTGATTCTGTAAAGATATGCGCGTTGCTTGATCAATAAGATAAGGAAATATTGTTTCCTTAAACAATAAAGGGCGCGCGTACAAAGAGACATGACCTCAGGCACACTGAACTGTGCCAGGATGTTGGAACATAATATCCAACATCTTACAGAGATGCCTAAATACATGTTGGAACATTGGTTCCAACAACACAAATAATATTTATTTTAGCAATAATGCAGCCAATACAAATACTCAACAATATTTTATTTTCTGCTACACATGATTAAACATAGGTGTTATTAACAATATTATGGTAGATGCATTTTCTAAGTCACAACATATAGATAATGCCATGCATTTGGAAAATAAGCAACGGATATCTCAGTTCAATCTTAAGCAAGTTTAGCATCTTAGTTGTGTGGTGAGTCAGAAACACACTAATATACAACCAGACACAGTGCCTTTTGGTGGGGCGAGTCTTCTATTAAAAAACGAACAGCCACTTCAAGTATTTCCGCTTCCAAATTTGCGTATGGATAATAGATATTGGTGTGTCACCTTTTTTCCTTAAATATTGAACTCTGCATTGGACCCATAAAGGTTATATAAGTTTTTATTCCCTTATTTTTCAACAATCAACCAAATATATGGTGAGTCTATCTCTGTGATTGATTCCTTCATGGAAAATTGGATGCGTATATTGTTGAGTGCAATTTGAAAACATATGTCTTATCATATTGATTAAATGATGTGGTAATACATGATTAGATGCAATGTAATACAGTATAACACAATTATACAGGAATGGCGCATACAAATTAAACCTTACACCCTATTCATAGCCGTGCCTTGTCTTAGCTTTTCTGGTCTTAACGTGCATTACATGCAGGGCCGTTCATGAGAATTCGGAGGCTCGGCTTTGAGAATGAAAAATTCATTAAAGAAAGAAGAAAAAAGGAACATAAAAATTAAGTAATGGGTGTTGAACCCATGACCTAGATAGTGCAAACTCCCATTCATTCCGCTCAGCTATATTTGCTTATCCAATTTTTTGATCACGCCGCTTCTATATATTATTTATTTACATGCAGCATATATAAAAAAATAAAATAAAAATTGGGCCTCCAAAATTTGGAGGTTCAGCGCAGTAGAGCTGTTTGCACCCCCTCAAGGCCGGCCCTGATTACATGTACAACATTGACGACTCTTTAAATCTATTAGTCATTCTTTAACGTTTGTACAAAGTCATAAGTCACTTTACAGCGTCAAATATTATTGTCAATTTGTGCATCATGTATGAGAATAATTTCCCAACATCTTGGAAAAGTACCACAAACTTGTTGAATGTTAACTTTACTCTAAATTTTATACATATGTGCTTAACTTGTTCAATGTTAAGTCTACAAACTTCAAGAGGACTTTAAAGTAGAATTGCTAGGAAACATATTTGAAAGAGAATAAAGGACATTAACTGCCGTTTGGTTCAAGTTATGAGATATAAAAATCATGTGTTTGGCGTTTGGCATTTTCGAAAGTACTATTTGCAGAAAATTTACTCCTCCATAAGAATAATTAATGGTAATTGACCAAAATGTTCCTGGAAAATAATTAACTCTAGTAATTTCTCTACCAATTTCTATGTGTGATTGTATAGCCAGAGTGGTTACCATATTCCAGCAACTATTAGGTAGTTTGGCAGTAAATCATCATCGCAGTCAACTATTATTAATGATGATGATAAGGTTTTTTAAAGTGAAGGTTATTCCAGCGGATAAGTAATGTGTTGATTAAACAAAACACTTTTTCTAAATGGGAATATATATCTCAGTCTTATCCAAACAAAGGAGTTCAATATTGCATGAATCAATATCTCAGTCTTATCCAAAAAAAAAAACGATCTTTATCAACAATAAAAATAGCTTCCTTAAGAAAAGAAAATTCAATTAATGATCTTTCATGGTAATTAATGTCTTACAAGTCTCGTACGCTTAGCTCAACTGACAAAGATAATGCATAGTATCAAGGTTTGGGGTTCGAATCCTAAACACCATAAAAAAAAATAATATCCATCAAACTAGAAGGGCAATTTGATATATATTTAAGTTTTTATTTTTATTTTATAAAAATATGATATATTTGTCCCGTAAGCATTCAATCGTTAACTAGAAGGACAATATTATATAGAGGTTGAAAAACCGCGTACTCTTCACTTATTCACATTTAAATGTGAGTCATTTTTTCTTTTACAAAAAATGTGTGAGTCCTATCCATAAGGTAGTTGACCAATTTTTTATATATATATTTTTGAGAGGATATATTTATATTAATTCATCATCAAGATTCGAGTCAAATTTTTAATATACTATCATCAATTTTTTTAGGATATTATGACCAAATTATATATATATATATATATATATATATATATTTTTTTTTTTTTCTTCCAAAAAGCTAAAATAAAATATATTAAAAATCCTCCTCATTATGTACCAGATGTGTCTAAAGATAATTAATATAAAGAGTCAAAATAATAAAGATGATGAAAGTAAGAATAACTATTACAAAGTTGTGGTGTATCATAAACAAAGTGAAAAATTAAATTGTTGCGCATGACACCTAAAATCTGCAGGAACAACCGTAAACATGTCCAACCAGCGATGAACGAGATTCTAAATACTACAAAAAAAAATGTCAAACTCCCAGTAAAGATGATTAAACATTTCCTCTTTGCCGCAACCGCATAAGCACTAAACCAAGTTGGACAAAATTACTCCTCTCCGCACTAAATTGTCCTTTGTATGAATTCTCTTGTTAAATGTTCGCCATACACACACTGATTTACTTCAAACTACATATGAATAAATCTCATTAGGAAGCTGATCTGCACCCATAAGAATATATGATAGACATCTTTTACTGAGTATTCTTCAATAGGGTCCTGTTTCCAAAATCATTTGTCATTAATATCAACCTGCAAAATAAATACCACCAAGCAGTTTAGTAAAATCTACCACCGCGCGAACAACCTACTTCTCCACCGCCACCCCTCCTCGTCGACCTCCCAACCTGGCCTCCTCATATCAGCAACAGTAACATTAGGTTCCACACTTAGCTCAAACAGACGCGAAAATCCTATCCCGCATTACCCCACCATCTAACCACATATCACTTCAAAAGGTAGAATTTTCACCATTTTCAACTCTACAACCCACCCATCTCTAAATCAACATGTGTCACTGCCGCTCTCTCCCTCACAAATATCACACACATTTTTCTACCACACCGAAAATAATTTACCCCTTCCATTAACCCGGCCTCCCTCCAACCCGTATTTCTCAAAAATGCTAAATTAAACTCCTTGATCCTCCTGTCCTTAAAACCTCTATACCCTCCTTACTAGAACACACCTTGTCCCAATTTATCTAGTGAATTTTGCAAGCTTCCTCACCCCTTCCCCCCCACCCATTTAAAAAGACATTCAATGAAAGATATGCTACATGTGGGAGCTTTGAAGAAGGAAAGAAAATAAACTAGTAATGATGACAAGAAAGATTTGATGAGCACAAGACAACTGACCATGGATAGGCTTTTACTCATTTATTACGCACATTCTCAATTAACCGAATCCTAAATAACAGACGCCTCGGGTCCTCACCAATGTGAGGCCCTAAGTACACAAACGAAATATGACTAATCTTAAAATTAAAAACAACATGAGCTTCTACAAACCAAAAATCAAAAACATTCACACCAACCAATATGCTTTTGCGAAAATTCACCTTCAAACCTGAAACGAGTTAAACAGTATCAAAGTTGCCTTTTTAATGTCTGAATATTTCCCCAATTCTTTTCTCCTAAGATCAAACTTATCATCACCAAAACTGAAGGAAACAAGAGAGAGAAGCTCTTTTCTCTCTTCACCCTCTCCTTCACTTCCGACCTACCACCACCTCCACTCCGTCTCTCTCTCTCTTCTCCTTCAACATCCAAACATTACTACCCTCATGTAGCTGCACGCGTCGGTGGTGCGATTGGCGGAAGCTCCATCGCGTCACCACCTCAACACCCCTTTTGGATTGTTACTGCCGGTGATTCCTCTGTCAACGATATGTTTTCGTTCTTGGATCTGGGCTTTCCGTTTTTGGTGGTTTCAAACGGACGTGGTTGGCTGTTAACCACCGTCGTCGTCGTGTTTTAGTTGTTCTACCGTCGTGTTTTCTGTTGTATTTTTTGGATCTATTTTAGTGGTTTCACTGTTGGTTTTGGTAAGACATATTTGTGTGGTGTGCTCCATAATCCGGATCTGGTTTTTTAGTTGGGGTTTTGCTGTACAGATCAGTGACAGTGTGCCGCTGGATTTGTTGGTGGTGTTCGATCATGACTGCTCAGTTGCCTGCAGTTCCTTCACGATTAATCCTCCTTCGCAACTTCCGGATCATTGTCGTTGTAAGGATCGTGGTGGTATTGTGGTTGTCTTGCCGGTGGTTGTGGTGTGTGCCGGTCTATTCAGATTCAGTTTGGCTTTTTGCTTGTTTGGATGCCAGACTCCCACTTTTTTCGAGATTGCCGTGTTTTGGTGGTGCGTGTGGTGGTTAGTGGTGGTGGTTATGGGTGTTTTGTGTTTGGATTCTAGGCATTTTTTGGGTGATTGGTGTTAGGGTGGTGATGTTTTAGAGGCTTTTAGACATGTTTGTAGGGAATGGTGGTGTCGTGCTGCTGCCTTTGGAGATGTTCAAGTGGTGGTGATGGAGGATGATTTTGTGGCTTGTTTTTTTGGTTTGTTTGTGTATGTTGGTTCAATTTGTGCTATTGTTCCACCTTGTCTCTGTCTTACGAATTTGTCATCTGGATAATGATGGGCTGATCGCTTTTGCTTCGAGATTAGAAGTTAGAGTCTAGCTGTCAAGTTGTTGGATAAGTTGAGGTGTATGCTCTGGTGGTTCGAGAGTTTAGGAGTCTGGTGGGCCGATCACTTTTGATTCGAGATCAGGAGCCAACTTTTTGACTTAGGTCTTTTTAGGTTTATTTTGGTGTCTTCTCCGATTGACTAGAAGTTGATTGGTGGTCGAATCTGAACATTTGAAACAACAAATCATTATCTGGTGCTTATTTGTTAGGGGTTTCAGCATGTACGATGGTGTTGATGGTTTTCGCTGATTGGTTTTGGTGTTGCTTTTGGGTTTGGAGATTTGTTTTTATTAGGGTTGATGTTAGCCTTAGGTGGTATTGTGTATGTATTGGTGTTTATGTTGTACTTTTCTTTAGGTGTTCTGCCTATATACGGTACCTTTTGATGTACTTTTGGTGTTATACCGATCTCTGTTCGTCTCGTGCGGAGATCTGGTTTATTAATAAATTTTGCTGTTTCAAAAAAAAAAAAAGACACACACAAACATAATGACTTATTTTATCATAATAACAATAAATTTTAATTATCAACTATAATAATTTTTTTTAAGTAGTCTAGTGGCTAGAAATTAATCTTTTATTGGGTGAATAAATGGGGTCTTCGAGGTTTAAACTCCAACGTCTGCATATATTATGCAGCGTCCCTACCAATTGAGTTAAGTTCACGAGAACAAATTAAATTCCTTTCTAAATTTCTATAATGAAAATATTAAATTTTTCCTTATAATTCTTTAAAATTATGTAAATTGGTCCTTATAAATTTTCTAAAAATTGTAAATTAAATCCTTTAAATTTAAAAAAAATTTAAATTGCTCCTCTTGTTTTATATCTTTAAAAATTTGTAAATTGGTCCTGAAATTTTAAAATATTTAGAATCCGTCCCTATTTTTCATAAATTTTATAAAAACAACAGAACAAAGTTTAACAATGAAGAATTGTTTTACTCCACCGATACAAAAATAATTAGAAATGAAAGAAATTCAATTAAAGCATTTGAATTGTCTAAAATTTTCATTTTTAGGTTATGATTCTGTAACTTAGGAACAACTGCATGAGTTGAGCAAAGACTATGTTATGTCATGAGTTGAGCAAAGACTATGTTATGTCATGAGTTGAGCAAAGACTATGTTGCCTAGTTCTAGGAACAAAACATTGGAACCATTGCCGGTGCCATTGGAACCATCGTTTCTCTTTGTATCGAAGAAGCCTTGAACCATTGGAGCCTTCCTCGAGTTGACTAAGCACTTGACAACTACAAGGACAATAATGATGAAGGGTGATCCTATCTGCTTATGTCACTCCTTCTTGTAAAGAACCCAACAAATACTAGACATGGTCTCTATATTAAGCTATCATGGCCGATCGTCAAAGTGGAGGAGAAACAACGTTAGTCTCATTTGGTCAAAGCATTTAGTACTAAACCACAAGATGTTAGAGTGTTATTGGATCTAGATTACAAGGGAGCTTAAAAAGACTTTATGATTAAAAAAAAAAAAATCATCTGGTATTTAATTAAAACTTTTATAAAATTGTTGGCCTGTATTTCTAAGGATGTGTTTGGTTTGGAAGAGAAGTTGAGAAGAGAGAATTAGGTAAGAGAGAGTATTAAAAGAGAGAAAAAGATGACAAATATAGTATATTTGAATTATTGTTTGGTATAAAAAGAAAGAGAAAAGAGAGAAGTATAATTGTATTTTAAATTGACAATAGTATCCTTTAACTCGTAAAAGATGTTTGAATTACAACTCTCTCCCCCGTCTTATGTTAAAATGTACACTCCCCTCTTATTCAAAATATATTAAAAACATTTTCACTCCCCTCCCTTAAGAGAAACTTGAATTGCATTCTCCTCCCCTCTTATGTTAAAATCTACACTTTACTCCCTCAATTTTTTTTTTTTTTTTTTTTTTATATCTAATAATCTAACACACTTCCAAAAAAATAGCATTGCGCGTCTATTTTAATATAATAAAATTAAAATATGTGAAAAATTACTAAAGACAATAAAGCATGGTTATTTAAAGGTTAATTTTATACTCTAAATTATAAAATCAATACCAAAATATTTAAATTTAATTATCATTGACATTTAAATTATAAAGAAATGAATTAATTTTTCTTAAATGGTGGTTCAAATTAATATATATCATAAAAATATTTATTTATGTTAAAATTGATTAAAGTGTAGTGCATATTTAATTATTAAGGGAGGTGGTTGTAATTCAATCATTTTATAAAGGAGGGGGTATAAATTTTATTTTTTAAGGGAGAGGAATGTATATTTTAATACAAGAGAGGAGAGGAGTGTAATTCAAGCATCTTTGAGGGGATGTGAGTGTAATGTACTCTTTAATTTTTGTCTTTTATGAGGCTTATAATGGAAAACCATGGGCCGGAGTTCTTTCTCCACTCTTTTGCTCCATCAACGGAGAAATTGATTTTTATGTGGAACCCATCTACTTTTAGCCTTTCTCTCTTGTATTTTGCTCTTGCTCCAAACACAATGGCTTTACTCTCTCCCCCCTATTTTCCTCTCACATTGCTCTTTCCTCTATCTCTCTTGTTCCAAACACACCATAAGTGTTTGTTTTCGACATGATATAGTATTTGTCGAAAGAAGTTTTTCTTCAGATATAGACTTAATAAATGCATTCGACAAGGTTTGATGAAAATTAACATTTTCAAGTCTTTTGAGTTCGACTAGAAGGAATCCAAATACTGTTTGAAGAGGCAAGATCAAAGGTCCAGGCACGTGGAAAGTAAATCAAGTCTGTCGAAAACATATGGTTTAGGACCATTGGTTTGTTAGTTATTTTTCTTATGTATAGCTTTTCATAACAAAAAAGGGTCATGAATTATTATCAGAGTTCTCATACTCGAATCATCCAGCATAGAGAGAAAAGAGTAACACAAAATGTATGTAACATGAGTTTTTAGTTGTATATTCTGTGGAGTGGATTTCTTTTTAGAGTTTTTAGTTAAACATAAAAATACAACACTGATTCAATAATCTCACATTTTGATTAGAATAAGGTAACTTGTGAGACTTTGAGACTCTCTGCAATTTATTTTAGTTGTCTCTCTAAAGATACCATATGCATTGGCTCTCATTATTATTTTTATTTCCTTTCAGTTTTTTCTTATTCTATTTTGACATTTTTGACGTTTAAATCATATCCTCTCATTTTATTTCACGGGAAATGTTAAACAGTTCCCTTATAACATTTGTTAAAGAAACAAAACTAGAAATTTTATTTAAAAAATGGTGTATTCAACCTAAGTCATCTTTTGAAAAGTTTAAAATTTAAGGTTAATTAAGTAAATGGTCTCTATAAATATTCATAATTTTATTTTTAGTCCTTATAAAATAAAATCGCACTTTTTAGTCCTTGTAAAAAATTTATTCAACATTTTTTGTCCCTGTAAAATTTTCCATCAACATTTTTAGTCCTTATAAAAATTTTACGTCCGCATTTTCGATCCTTAAAATGTTAAAGAAAAATGTCACAGAAACTAAAAAGTGTGATTTTATTTTGTAGGGGACTAAAAACAAAATTCTGAATATTTATAAGAACCGTTTACTTAATTAATCTTAAAATTTATAATTTTCAATGCAAAGTTTACATTTTTTGTATGCTTAACTAGTAAGTATCTTAGACACTTGTTAGCATCACATTTATTTTATTTTGATGTTTTTTTTTTTTTTTCCGGTTCTCTTCTTATGTATTGTTTTGTCCAAGTTCAATGTTTTATGTTCAACGATTTTTACATTCACTTCCTCAAAAAAATAAAATTACATTCACATTGCTCTCGTTTTATTGTCGACGCCTATATATGGTGGAAATGGCTTGGTATTAGAATAAAAAAAAATGGCTTTGGTGACTAATGTTACACGTCAACATAAATAAACTCAATTTTTAATGGCTGAAAGTTACCAAGTTCTTTTCTTTCAGCCCAAGCAAAGCAACGTGTTACCGTGTCACGCAATGCGGCGGAAAGAGACAAGAAGAAAACAAAAGATAATTCTCTTCCTGGCCACTACTATATAAATACATTACATGCATGTTATGTTAGTTTCAATTTCATATCATCGTACTACAGCAATACTTCTGAGTTTCAATTTCACTTCTTGCATAGCTAAAGAACACGGACAGGCAAAAACATAATCACCAAATCAAAGGTTCGATATATTGTACTGTGGAAATTATTGTTCTATTTGACTTTTTTTCTTTTCTTTTGAAAGAGTTCTATATATTTGGGGAAATTTACGAAGTGTATTATGACAAGTTTATATGCTAAGCCATGTTTTCAGCAAATTCGATAAACTCTTATGAAAACATATCATATACAGGTTGCCTTAAGCATGGACGGAAGAGGCGAGTGCCCATGACATTGTTTTGATAAGAGCACCAATATTATTTTTGTTTTATTTAATAGTTAACAATATATACGTATATTATTTTAATTCACTTTGATTAATTTTATTGAAAATATTTTTATAAAAACATTGATTATGAATAAGGGGTTGTATTGGATTTTTTTTTTTGAAGTTGGATTTTTTTTGAAGAAATCAAAATTATATATAACAAAAAAAATTGGCTACCTTTCCGGCACAAGGTTTATCAAAGAAAGGACAATTTTTATTTAAAAAAGTCTTAAGGATTTTAAAAGACTCTGCAGAATTTTAATGACTTTGATGGTTTTAAAAGACTATCAAGATTTACAATTTGAATTTCAATGAATTTAACTCATGGTCACCTTAACTCATAAGATTTTAAAGAATTTGAAATGATTTTATGGATTTCAAATTTTTTTACGAATTTTAATTAAGCACTCATTGCAAAAATAATGATCATAACACACTCTATTTTACAATATTCTCAATAGAGACTCTTTTATTAATAAAGATATTTTAATAATTAAAATGACACAACTTTATTGATTCGCTAAGAACATAAATAATCTTAAGATTGTCCTGATAAGTGATAATATCATCAATTATAGAGTAAAATTATACTCCCCTCCCCTTAATGTTGCTTGAATTACACTTCACTCCTCTCTTATGTTAAAATATACATTACCCTCTCATCTTATTCAAAACATATTAGAAAATATCTCACTCCTCTCCCCTAAGAGAAACATGAATTACATTCTCCGCCCCTCTTATGTTAAAATCTACACTTTACTCCCTCATTATATATTTTTTATTTCTAATAATATTGCAAATTAATAATAATCTAACACACTTCGAAAAAATATAGTATTGCAGGTCTATTTTAATATAATCAAAATTTGAATACATATTTTTTCTATTTTTTATTCAAAATTTCATTAACATAAAGTTTTAACCCCTATTATAAAATATGAAACAACCCAAAATAAAATTAAAATATATAAAAAATTCCTAAAGACAATAAATTATGGTTATTTAAAAGTTGGTTTTATGCTCTAAATTATAAAATTAATAGCAAAATATTTAAATTTACTTATCATTGACATTTAAATTATACATAAATGAATTTATTTTTCTTAAATGGTGGTTCAAAATTAGTATATATCATAAAAATATTTATTTATGTTAAAATAGATTAAAGTGTAGTGTATATTTATTTATTAAGGGATGGAGTTGTAATTCAAGCATCTTACATGGAGAGGAGTATAAATTTTAATTTTCAAGGGAGGAGATTGTATATTTTAACATAAGAGGGAGTGTGTGTAATTTAAACATCTTTTAAGGGGAAGGAGTGTAATTTACTCTAACTTATATTCAAAAGAGATTGCCTTTATTTTATCTTTTACTTCCGGAGTAATTTTTACGTAAAACACTTATTTGATATGTATTTATGTTATGTTATGTTATGAACGCTTATGCAACCATGAGTTTTTGTGCCGTTCATAACTTGTTTTCCTTGTTTGTTTGAATCAGAGGAAGGAATCAAATTCATGAGTAGCGCCACGACACATATTATTACCCTTACAACAAGATTTAATGATGTCTTGAACAAAATATCTGAAATAGTTGAAACAGCACGAAAGAACCAAAGTTCAAGGCTATTGTTTAGGTTAATCTTAAAGGATTTATCTCCCGTTGTACAAGATATAAAGCATTACAATGAACACTTGGATCAACCCAGAGAAGAAATAAATAGTTTGATAGAAGAAAGTGCATGCAAATCTTCTTTTGAGAATGATTCCTACGTTGTTGATGAGAACCAATCTCTTATTGTAAATGATGTCGAAGAGACACTTTACAAGGCCAGAGAAATTCTTGAGCTTCTCAACCACGAAAATCCAAAATTCACTGTTGGGTTGGATATACCATTTAGCAAGTTGAAAATGGAGCTTCTGAGGGGTGGTAGCTCCACACTTGTGTTGACTGGTTTAGGAGGATTGGGGAAAACCACTCTGGCTACAAAGCTTTGTTGGGATGAAGAAGTTAATGGTAAGTCATAAATCCTTTTTGCCTTATCTCATGCATGTTTGGATTAGCAGTGTGTTAGACAGAATCATGAAAACTTGAAAGAAAAAATTACGCTGCCACCATAATTTTGCCAAATTCAATTTGATTCTAAACATGAACTTATACATGAATTATATATATCATTGCCTTAGATGGTACTCAATAATATATGGATGTTTTTTTAGTAAAGAATGGATGGAAATAAGGACATAAGAATTTTTTCATATAAATATTTCTTATGTGTAGAGCAGCTTAAAGCGGTATTCATGCTCGCTGATTGTAGATAGTTTGTCCTTAGAGAATATTATGTTTAGGAGCAGTTCATTATTTTCCAAATTACATCATAGGAAAACATTGTAGGCATCTTCTATCCTCTGCAAATGTTGATTTAACATATTAAAGAAGCATTTTTCTTTGAATTAGATTAATTAACTTTCTTTTCTGTCAAGTGTTCATTTAGTTGAGCATATTAAATGTAAAAGACATTAACTTTTTTTGTCTTACAATCTGTCTTTGGTTTTACTAGGTAAATTCAAGGAAAACATTATATTTGTCACCTTCTCAAAAACACCCATGCTGAAGACTATTGTAGAGAGAATACATCAACATTGTGGATATTCAGTGCCTGAGTTTCAAAGTGATGAAGATGCAGTCAATAAGTTAGGACTTTTGTTGAAGAAAGTTGAGGGAAGTCCACTATTGTTGGTTCTGGATGATGTTTGGCCAAGCTCAGAATCTCTTGTTGAGAAACTTCAATTCCAGATGACAGGTTTCAAAATTCTGGTGACTTCAAGGGTTGCATTTCCGAGGTTTAGCACAACATGTATCTTAAAACCTCTTGCTCATGAAGACGCAGTAACGCTTTTCCATCACTATGCTCAAATGGAAAAAAACAGTTCAGATATTATCGACAAAAATCTTGTAGAAAAGGTACTTGTTCTTACTTTCTTACATATGAGCGTTATCTATTATGTAGCATCGACACACTTCAGATTGAAGTCACATAGAAAGACGCCTAGTTATAATCATTTGATTACTGACCATACTCGCTTGCAATGAATTGCAGGTCGTTAGAAGTTGCAATGGTTTACCGCTTACCATTAAAGTAATTGCTACATCACTCAAAAATCGGCCTCATGACTTGTGGCATAAGATAGTGAAGGAACTATCACAAGGTCATTCAATTCTTGATTCTAATACCGAATTACTTACTCGCCTCCAAAAGATCTTCGATGTTTTGGAAGATAATCCAAAAATCATGGAGTGCTTCATGGACCTAGCCTTATTTCCCGAAGACCATAGAATTCCTGTCGCTGCTCTCGTTGATATGTGGGCAGAGCTGTATAAACTAGATGACAACGGAATACAAGCAATGGAAATCATCAACAAATTAGGCATCATGAATTTGGCTAATGTCATAATACCAAGGTACTACGACTATTATTATTATTATTATATTTTCTTCTAGGCTACTTAAATTGTTAAATATCTCACATGAATGATACTCTACATAAATCCTGTCAAATAATTTTTTATCTTTTAAGTAACTAATTAACCTCTGCTCATTTACCAGGAAAAATGCAAGTGACACGGACAATAACAACTACAATAATCACTTCATCATCCTTCATGATATTCTAAGAGAACTTGGAATTTACCAAAGCACCAAGGAACCATTTGAGCAAAGAAAAAGACTGATTATTGACATGAATAACAATAAAAGTGGGCTCGCGGAGAAGCAGCAAGGCTTGATGACCCGTATATTTTCAAAGTTTATGAGATTGTGTGTTAAACAAAATCCTCAACAGCTTGCTGCCCGTATATTGTCGGTATCAACTGGTTAGTAATACTTACCTTCCTCTAAATTTGACCATCTAAAAATGCTATTGAAAAATCTGTTGCAATCTGTTATTAATTCCTTTTCTGCAATTGATTGCGTGAGTTTCACATTTGCAGATGAAACATGTGCGTTGGATTGGTCTCATATGCAACCAGCTCAGGTCGAGGTTCTGATTTTAAATATTCATACCAAGCAGTACTCATTACCCGAGTGGATTGCAAAAATGAGTAAACTAAGAGTTCTGATAATCACAAACTACGGTTTCCATCCTTCTAAACTGAACAACATTGAGCTTCTCGGTTCTTTACAGAACCTGGAAAGAATCAGACTAGAGCGAATTTCGGTCCCTTCCTTCGGCACATTGAAGAATTTGAAAAAACTATCTCTGTACATGTGTAACACAATACTGGCTTTTGAAAAGGGTAGCATCCTAATTTCAGATGCATTTCCAAATCTAGAAGAATTGAACATTGATTACTGCAAAGATTTGGTGGTATTGCAAACTGGTATCTGTGATATTATCTCATTAAAGAAGCTCAATGTTACTAATTGCCACAAGCTTTCTTCACTTCCCCAAGATATTGGAAAATTGGAGAATTTGGAACTTCTAAGCCTCAGTTCATGTACTGACTTGGAAGCTATACCGACTTCCATTGGAAAGCTGTTAAATCTAAAACATCTTGACATTTCAAACTGCATAAGCCTTTCAAGTTTACCTGAGGAATTTGGTAATTTGTGCAATCTAAAGAATCTGGACATGGCAACTTGTGCAAGTATTGAATTGCCATTCTCAGTTGTCAATCTTCAGAATTTGAAGACGATAACCTGCGATGAAGAGACGGCTGCTACATGGGAAGATTTCCAGCATATGCTTCACAATATGAAGATAGAGGTTCTTCATGTTGATGTTAACTTAAATTGGCTTCTTTGAATGACTTTTGTATAGCATATAATTAAAATTCTTTTGTAATATTTTGTAATTTCTTTTGTATAAATACATGATTTGTATTAGCTATTCTCAATCAATATATTCAATTTTTAATTTTAACTACTCATTCTAATGATTTATTTACATGATAATAAGGTGGTAGTATGCTTCTCCAGTTCTAAAAAGCTTTTCGTAGTCCTTAGGTTCCTTTTTTTTTTTGTTCCTTGTTTCTGAGTTCTTCAGTCATAGATCAAAGTCGGCTAGAAGCAGTTGATCCTCAAAATTTGCCAAGCATGGTCTTAGTTGCTTTCCATTGAATGGCTCAGAATACAACGAAGAAGGTGCTGCTTTCAAAGAACAAAGTGAAGTTTGTTAATGGAGATATTTGAAAATTCTAGCACACTTGTTTTAATATGTTTTGTAAGATGTTTCAATATTTGTAATGTTCCGTTCAATGTTCCAACATCACGAAATAAACAGAAATCAAAACAAGAAAATAAATGACAAGAAAGTAAAGAATACTGTGAGTTTGTTGACCCAGTTCGGTAACAAACGCACCTACTCTGGGGGCTACCAAGTCAGAAAGGAAATCCACTAGTGTAGTCCTTATTCTATAGCTCTCAGCAAACTCCTTGTTTACACTAAAGACCTAGAACCTACCCGTATATACTTCAATCTAGGAACTCCTAGATCTGAGATATCATCTCACTATCATATGGTCAGTCAGAGCCCCTATGACCTATCAGACTTAAACACAAACTCAAGGATGAAGTTACCTTCAAACACAACAAGTAACACCTTGCTTACAAGCTTTGGTGTAGTACACAAGAGTATCAAACTCAACACACAGTCCTAAACATGTATCACAGACGATACGAGAAAGGCTCACAATAAAGATTCTAAACTTGAATCAACATGATACAAGAGTAGAGCACATGTAGACTCAAAACCTTAAAAATCTAAACTTTTAGAATGACGGCTTGAATAGTTGATTAGGTCTTGAAGTCTCACTTATATTATACTAAGCAGCTCGGGTCAAATACTTTAGTTGGGCTTCAGAACAAAGCAGATCGGTTCAGCTAATCTGCAAAACAGAATCAGAGACAAATATGTAAAGTCCTAAAATGTCGGAACATCTCTAGGATCGTCCAAATCAATAACAAATTTTTCCTAAAAAATAAATACTACTTTAGGAATATTCCACAACTGATTCTGTAAAGATATGCGCATTGCTTGATCAATAAGATAAGGAAATATTGTTTCCTTAAACAATAAAGGGCGCACGTACAAATAGGCATGAACCCAGACACACTGAACTGTGTCAGGATGTTGGAACATAATATCCAACATCTTACAGAGATGCCTAAATACATGTTGGAACATTGGTTCCAACAACACAAATAATATTTATTTTAGCAATAATGCAGCCAATACAAATACTCAACAATATTTTATTTCAGCTACACATGATTAAACATAGGTGCTATTAACAATATTATGGTAGATGCATTTTCTAAGTCACAACATATAGATAATGCCATGCATTTGGAAAATAAACAACGGATATCTCAATTCAATCTTAAGCAAGTTTAGCATCTTAGTTGTGTGGTGAGTCAGAAACACACTAATATACAACCAGACACAGTTCCTTTTGGTGGCGAGTCTTCTATTAAAAAACGAACAGCCACTTCAAGTATTTCCCCTTCCAAATTTGCCTATGGATAATAGATATTGGTGTGTCACCTTTTTTCCTTAAATATTGAACTCTGCATTGGACCCATAAAGGTTATATAAGTTTTTATTCCCTTATTTTTCAACAATCAACCAAATATATGGTGAGTCTATCTCTGTGATTGATTCCTTCATGGAAAATTGGATGCGTATATTGTTGAGTGCAATTTGAAAACATATGTCTTATCATATTGATTAAATGATGTGGTAATACATGAAAAATTAATTAAAGAAAGAAGAAAAAAGGAACAGAAAAATTAAGTAATGGGTGTTGAACCCATGACCTAGATAGTGCAAACTCCCATTCATTCCGCTCAGCTATATTTGCTTATCCAATATTTTTATCACGCCGCTTCTATATATTATTTATTTACATGCAGCATATATAAAATAAAAAAAAAAAATTGGGCCTCCAAAATTTGGAGGCTCAGCTCAGTAGAGCTGTTTGCACCCCCTCAAGGCCGGCCCTGATTACATGTACAACATTGACGACTCTTCAAATCTATTAGTCATTCTTTAACGTTTGTACAAAGTCATAAGTCACTTTACAGCGTCAAATATTATTGTCAATTTATGCATCATGTATGAGAATAACTTCCCTACATCTTGGAAAAGTACCACAAACTTGTTGAACGTTAACTTTACTCTAAATTTTATACATATGTGCTTAACTTGTTCAATGTTAAGTCTAGAAACTTCAAGAGGACTTTAAAGTAGAATTGCTAGGAAAAATATTTGAAAGAGAGAATAAAGGACATTAACTGGCGTTTGGTTCAAGTTATGAGATATAAAAATCATGTGTTTGGCGTTTGGCATTTTCGAAAGTACTATTTGCAGAAAATTTACTCCTCCATAAGAATAATTAATGGTAATTGACCAAAATGTTCCTGGAAAATAATTAACTCTAGTAATTTCTGTACCAATTTCTATGTGCGATTGTATAGCCAGAGTGGTTACCATATTCCAGCAACTATACATATTACGTAGTTTGGCAGTAAATCATCATCGCAGTCAACTATATACATATCAAGGATGATAAGGTTTTTTAAAGTGAAGGTTATTCCAGTGGATAAGTAATGTGTTGATTAAACAAAACACTTTTTTTAAATGGGAATATATATCTCAGTCGTTATAAGACAAAGTGCGAAATGAAAAATTCTCCACACCCGGTCTTACAACCAAATCCGCCTTGTAATGAGATACAAATTGAGAAAAAACAGCTTGCCGAACCTGAGACACACCTTCCACATGCGGCCCCATTCACCATAAAAGAAGAAATATTGTTACTGCGGCGCCCCTGCGATATACAACCATGAAAGAACTTAGAATTCGCATCACCTTTAGAGTGGCGGAGCCCTTCATGAGCTGGGATGGGCTACGACCCACTCGAAAAAAATTAAAAAATTAACGACGATAGGTCTACTTTATGAAATTTTAAACAATTTTGCTACAATTTTAGTGTTTGGTAGATCCAAATTCGCACTAATTGGTTTAGTGGTCCAGCTCGAAAATTATAAAGTTAAAAATTATAGGTCTATTTTGTGAGTTTTAAATAATTTTTCAACAGTTTAGGTTTTCGGCGGTTTCAAAGCTGACATATGTGATTTTTTTTTCATGATTATACTTGCCTGGTTAGCAGAGGTTTACATACCTTCTATTTTTTTTGGATTTCAAATCTTTTTGATATTGACTTGTCAAATGAAAATTCCCCCAATTAAAAGTTGCATCGTATAAAAAAAAAAAAAATCATAATATATAGCATTGCTATGTAATTTATTTTTTTAAAACTTTTACCCAAACGTTTTAGTCAAATTTTGCAATTTCAACTTTATCCTTAAAGCTTATTACTGCTTTCACCCAACCGACTCATAGATTTACAGTCTCCCCTAAACACGTAAAACTGCAGCCTACAAGTGGAAGATCAACTAGCACAGATGTATCTATAAAATCCTATAATTTTATTGGATTTTAATAATTACGGATAATGAGAGAGGAGGAAGAAGGTTTTTTTTTTTTTTTTGGTTAGAGAAGCTAATAAGGGGGAAGAAGGTTTGCGTCCATGTATGTTTTTTAAATTTTCTTTTAAAATTAATTAAATTATAACAAAAAAAACTTTAACCAAAAATAATGACACAGTAAAATATGACACATAAGCGCCATGTCATTAATGAGAGTCACATATTACCCAAATTGATGGGGTCTAAAGAAACTTAATACTACCTCCGTCCCTAATTATAAGACTTTTTTGAGAAATTTTTTGTCCCTTTTTATAAGACTCATTTGCTATTTTCAACTACATTAATTATTTCTTTACATACATGCCCTTATTAATTATACATCTTTTTCTTCAATCAACAATAAATAACATGTTGAAAACATAAACCATCTCTCTCTTAAAGGATAAAATTGTAAAAACAATACTAATTACAGACATATTTAATACAAATATCCACTATCTTAATTCCCGTTTTTTTTCAAAAGGACCCTATAATCAAGGACGGAGGTAGTAAATGTCTAATTTGGGAACCAGAAATGAGGTAGTATTAAAAAATTCTCTCAGATGGATAACCACTCAAAGTACAAAATGTCGCGAACTTTCTAGCAAATCATAATCACAAAAAAGTTTGAATATAGTTAAACAATCATATCATATTTTTAGATCCATATCCAATATCCAATATTTAATAATTTAAGCTTGAATAAGTTTAAAGGAAGTGAGGTTTCTTAAGTGTTGCAACGACCATTCTAAAACAATAGCTTCATAAGTGTTTGAAGTATAAACTTTGGTGGCAGAAAGGGTGAGGCGATAGTTAACCCCATCAGCCACGATTTGGGATTCACCCTTGATGACCTTCCAAAGTCTCAATTTCTCCTCAGGTTTACGCCTTCTGTTGTTGTACTCCTTAACAGCAAAATTGGCAACATCAATCACCTTTGGATCATTGATATTGTTGATGGGGCTCAAATTTCCTATTGGTATAGCTTGCTTTGTGGCGGTAAATGCCAACAAAACAACGAGGACAAGAACCATGGATTCAAGTCTCATAATGCTTATGTTGTAACTGTTATATATTTTGAAGCTTCACAAATTGTTTTGGTGTGATTTAGTCTTAGCCGGTTAGGTTGTTATATATGTTGCACATAAGTTATATCTAGTTGGTAATATAATTTATTGAGTTAATAGTGTTTTCTCCCCGTAAAATAGGTCATTTTCGGTTTACCTTTTAGAAATTTTTTGGTTTGGAATTAGTCCTTTTATTTTTTATTTTATAGAATACCCCCTAATAGATTATTTAAAAGCAAAAATTCTGAAAAAGAAAAAAAAATCTAAAAATGGCCTATTACAGGGTATCTGGATTTTTTTTCAAGAACTGATTTTAAACCAAAAATTTCCTAAAAAATAAACAAAAAAGGTGACAACTAGGGTACCTATGGAAGAATGGTGGGTAATTTACCCCAACCAATACACATTAGCCGCATAAGCACATTTTTAAGTGGTATCCATGAACTATCTTGACCCCACCAACAAATTGCTCATTTTCATTGGTTGGTGGATAAATTACCCACCATTCTTCAAAGATAATCTAAAAAAAACCAACAAAAAATGACATATTTTACAGAGGAAACACTATTAACCTCAATTTATTTCACCATCTGCTCTTTCTGTTTTGTTGTTGTCCTATTTTTTGTACAAAAAGAAATACACACCTCTCTAAAATATGTAGTAGCTACCAAAATGTATGGTGTCTAAAAATGTTAATTATACTTCAACACTATTTTAAATTGTGCATAATACTTGAACTTACATATTTCCATCACATCACTACTTGACATTTTGACACCACTGTGTTTCATTTTCACGTTCTTCCTACATTCTCTTGATAATTTCAATTATATTGTATTATGTCTCTTTAATAAAGCTTGATTATAGCGTCCCCGTGAGCATAGCTCAGTTGACAGAAACATTACATTGTTATATGCAGGGGTCGGGGTTCGAACCCCAGACACCGCACTTATTCACTTTATAAGGTGAATTCTAGCCAATAGACTATCTGACAAAAAAAAAAAAAGTTTGATTATACTCTTACTTCACTCTTTTATTATGTCTCCTTGTTAACTTTACTCTAAATTTTATCCATATGTACTTAACTTTTTCAGGTCAAGGCTACAAACTTCAAGAGGACTTTAAAGCAGAATTGCTAGGAAAAATATTTGAAAGAGAATAAAGTACATTATCGGGGATATATCTCAGTCTTATTCAAACATAGGAGTTCAATATTTCCGTATGATTTTCGGAATGAAATAATATTGTATGAATCAATTAGACGTTAAATAAATGCCGAAAAACGACCTTTATCAACAACCAAAAATAACTTCCTTAACAAAAGAAAAGACAAAATTACTCATTCCTCTTAACTTAATTTTAGAAAAATTTCGTTTTTATCTTTTTATTTTCCAAATTTCATCCTTTATGTTACAAGCAGGTAACCGTTTCGTCTTTTATCTTTTTCTTTTTACGATTTAATCATTTGTTAGAAAACATTGTTATAATTTTTTATGGGATTCTTCAATGAAATTTGAGTTGGTATGTTTGTATGATGAAAATTTTAGTTTGTTTATGAGTTTGATTAAAAAAAAAAGTTGAAAGACCATGTCAAATAGTCTAGAAGAATTTGTTTTAATTTCTTATATTTTCGTATGATCTTCATTCGTTGTCTTCCGAAATCCTATGAGATGTTTTGCTTTGCCGATTTGCATGATTTGTCTTGAATTACATAAAAAAAACACTATAGAAATGCTTGATTTCGGGAAAATTAGAATTGCATTACTCAAAATGAAAATATTACAAAATGTTCCGAAAACCATAGGCTATTGATCTAAAACTCCTACAACTTAGATCAAAAGTAAATAAAAATGACCGAAAAATATATATGCTAAAAATAACGTAAGATGATCTGTCATCTATCATTGAAGCCTCATTTCATGTACCGATCAACTTGGAAGCTATACCGACTTCCATTGGTAAGCTACTAAATCTATCATTTAAGTCTTTCAAATTTATCTGAGGAATTTGGTAATTTGTGCAATCTAAGGAATCTGTACGTTGCAGGTTGTTTAAGTTGTGAATTATCATTCTCAGTCGCCAATCTTTTAAATTTGATAGTGATATATAACGTGCAATGAAGAGACGATAGTTTGATGAGAAGATTTCCAGCTTATGCTTCCTAATATGAAGATAGAGGTTCCTCAGGTTGATGCTAACTTAAACTAACTTTAGTAAATGATCTCATAAGACCTCTTCTTTGAATGACTTCTGTATCATGATAAAACTCCTCCCTTTCTTTGAATAGCTTTCCAACCTTTTCTAATACTTGTTTATGTAAGTTTCTCTAGTATTGTAGTATATAATTACAATTCTTTTGCAATCTTTTGTATAACTACATGATTTGTATTAGCTATTCTCAATCAATAAATTCAATTTTTTTTTTTTTTTAATTTTCTCATTCTATAGATTTTTTTACATGATAATAAAGCTAGTAAATCCTTCTATATGGTTCTCCAACTCTTAAAAAGCTTTTTTTTAGTACTTAGGTTTCTATTTTCTTTTTCCCTATTTTTGAGTTCTTCAATCATAGATCAAATTTGGCAAAAAGTTGTCGATCCTCCAAACTTGTCAAACATGGTCTTTGTTGCTCCTTCATTGAATGGAAAAAGATACAAGGTTTAATTGCACTTTTGGCTTTCTATCTTTTTAAAAGTTGTGATTTTGGCCTCCTAACTAATTAAAATACAAAACAGCTCCTATGTATTGGATCTTTGACAGTTTTGGCCCCCAATGGCCATTTTGACTTGGTCTTCACTGATGTGGCAATTTAACATAAATAATTATTTTTTAAAATTTAAAAAATAAAAAAAACTTTTTTTATTTAAAAAATATACTTTTTTAAATAATTATAAAATAAAAAAATAAAAATTTTAAAAAATATATTTTAATTACAAAAATAAAAAAATTATTTTTTAAATAATAAAAAAAAATAAAAAAATACACGTGTGCGTTGACCAAATCAAATCAAAATTGGTCTTGGGGTCAAAACTGCCAAAGATCCAATACATAATTGAATGCATGTGTAACATAACTTTACAAGATGGTGCATACAAAATAACGTTACACCCTATTCATAGTAGTGCCGTGTCTTGGATTTTCTGATCTTGGCGTGCATTGCATATACAACGTTGACGACTCATCAAATCTATTATTAGTCATTTTTCATCGTTTGTACAAAGTCATAAGTCATTTGACAACGTCAAACATAATTGTTGATTTGTGCTGCAAGTTTCCACGTATGAGAATAACTTCCCAGCATCTTGGAGAGGATTGGTGGATTACTCTAAATTTTATCCATATACTTAACTTTGTTCAATTCTTCAAAAGAAAAATACTTGACTCGTTCAATGTACGTTATGTTAGGTCAAGCTGAAGCAGAATTGCTAGGAAATATATTTCAATGTACGTTATGTTATGGAATAAAAAAATCTTGTGTTTTGCGTTTGGTATTTTCGAAAGTACTATTTGTAGAAAATGTACTCCTCTGTAAGAATGATTATTATGATCATGTATTTGACCAAAATGTTCCTGGAAATAACTCAAGTAATTCCTCTGCCAATTTCTATGTGCGATTGTAGCTAGTGCTGATACCAAATTTCAGCATCCATTAGGTAGTTTGGAAGTAAATCATAAAATCCCGGTCAACTACACATCAACCACTACTTCCTATCTTTTGATTTGTATATATATTTTTCCATTAAAAAAAAGTATGATGGGTGATAGAATTTTTTAAAATGAAGGTTTTTTTAGAAAGTAGTGGGTTGGTTAAACAAATCACTTTTAAATGGGAATGTATTTCAGTCTTATCCAAACATAGATGTCCGACATTTACATACATAAATGATAAATAAACACAAATTTGAACACAAATACAACATCATGGGCAACTTTGTAATTTCCATTTTTAAGTGTAAGGACAAAGATGAATTTTCAACTGAATATGAAGGGCAATTATGTAAACTCGCTCTTCTCTCTTCTATGTTTCCCCTACGCAGCTCACCCTCCTCTTCTCTTCCAATCTTCTTTCTTTGAGGTCACTGCTGCAACCTCCCCCTTCGCCACCGATTTATCTATCCCTACCTCTTGTCATATTTCTTTCATTCTAGTTTTCTTATTCATCTGTCTCGATTTGATTATGTTTATCTTTCTCTAATTTGCGTTCAGTTTAATGACGTCGATTTTAACGACGGCAACAGAGAAAGGAGGTGTGAGATCCGGTCAGTATGAGAGCTACGAGACAGAGTAGTTTAACGACGGTAATAGCAGCGACAGAGAAAGTAAAGGGATGATGGTGGTGGTGTGAGAAATCAGAGTTGATCGGAGAAGGAGATGTATGGTGGTGGTGGCGCGAACTGAGAAGAAGGCTGATGGTAGTGGTCGTCGGTGGTCGGTGGCCGGAGGGAGGGAGGAGCAGTGGTTGCTTGGTGGGTTAGAGATGAGAGAGAAAGGAGCAGTGGGTGAGGGAGTGAAGAGAGAGAAAGAAAAAAATTAAAATATTACTGTATAAAATATGGTGTCTGTATTGTGTTTCAACTTTTGTGTCCAATTATCATAACTAATTTACATAAGACATTATGAAAATGCTGAAAAGTGACCTTTATCCTCGGCAAAAAAAAACGCTGAAAAATGACATTGTCAAATAATCTAAGAGTGTGTTTGGATGGGGGAATGTCTTGAAGTAATGTAATGTTTTGAGAGAATTCAAATACTTTGAGGTGAATTTCATTGTTTAGATAATAATTTGAAGAATTTTCAAAATGATGGAAATTCATGAAGTATTTTGGTCAAGTCAAATTTAGAGAATTTGAAATGACACCTAAAAGTTAAGAATTTCAAAATTCTTCATTGTTACAATTTTTCAAATTTTGCATTTTGGTCCTCAAAATTTCCAATTTGACCCCAATAAATTTCCAAAAAAGTGCAAATTAGCCCATCAAAATTTTCAAAAATTATAATTTGACCCCTCAAGTTTTTGAAATTTACAAATTGACCCCTAATTTCAATTTTCAAATTTGACCGCTAGAAATTAAAATTTATAAAAGTTGTCCAAAATGAGGATAATGATTTTTTTTTTATTACTCCATCCAAACAAAAGTATTGAGAAATGAAAGTAATTTAATTGAATCATTTAAATTGCCTAGAATTCCGAATTCTTTAAAATTTCTCAATTACCTCATCCAAACACACTCTAAGGTTTTCAAATAAAACTATTAGACATTTTCTATTGTGATCACAAAAAACAAATTTAAGGTTTCCAATATTTAGAGAAGCAATTAGACATTTTCTATAGATTAATATGACATATATTAAGTTATCTACAAATACAAATATGGTGCAATACTTACTTTAAAAAGTATATCGTAAACCTATTTTATTTATCAATATCATAAATCTATTTGACTGGTTTTAATGTTACATAGCGTACTTGTACTTCATCCGTCTCATAATAAATGTGACTTTTATAGTTTGGAAATGTTAACAAGTGTTCAACGATACACACTCGTTAAGGGAATATAAAAGAAAATATTCTCTTTAAAATTGTGTATTTTACTTTTTGAAAGTTAAAATAGTGTTCTTTTTAATGCAAAATTTTACTTTTCTTTCTACTTTTAGTTTGTTAAATAGTGCCTTGAGGCACAGGTTAAGAAGACCCTTATAATTTTCAATACTTTAAAATAATAATTTTTTTATGAGTGATATATCTTAAAATGAGTGTCACTTTTAAATACTCATTCAACGTTTATAATTATTTTTAACTATTATACTTTTATTTATTAAATTTTAGCACTACAACTAATAAAAGTGTTATGACAAATGATACTAATATTACCAACAAAATCAACCAAACTAATAATTTGTTTAAGAACCAAAAAAACTCAAAAACGACAATTAAACTGGAAAAAAAAAATAAAAGCACTCCCTCCGTCCCAAATTGTATGACGTTTTAGGCATTTCACACTTGTTAAAAAATATAATTAATTTTGTGTGGAAAATAGATATGATAAACTGTTTTACAAAATTGTCCTTATTAATAAATGATATGGAAAAGATAAATTAAAAAATTGAAAAAACAGAAAATAATAAATAGTTAAGGATATAATATCAAAAATAACATTAATGTTTTATTGGTATTATAAAAATGACATATAATTTAGAACAAATTTTTTTTTATTTAAATTGAGATACAATTTAAGACGGAGGGAGTATATATTTGTAATTATCTCTTAAGTTGCTCTACACGGTTATTCAAATGAAATTGATTTCATCGTCAGATGCATTAAATTAATGCTGTAATAATATGCTTTTTCATATCGGTAATTAATTGTCTTACAAGAAAAGTAGTTACACTCGTTTAAAAAAAGTAAGAAGAGTATTGCACTTTATTTGAAAGATTGTCCTTGTGAGTTTAACTCAGTTGGTAGAGACAGTGTATAATATATGCAAGGTCCAGAGTGTGTCGGTTCAGCAACTGCCTCTGTTTTGGTTAATAGAAGTCCAACGAACAAATTTCCTATGAAAAGGGGGTTAAGACAAGGTGACCCGCTCTTTCCATTTCTTTTTCTTATTGTTGCAAAAGGTTTGAATGTTTACTGGTTATAGTGTTGGTTCTAATAGTCCTACCATGATTTCTCATATGCAATTTGCGGAAGATACTCTTCTGATGGGAGTCAAGAGTTGGGCAAATGTCAGAGCCTTGAGGGCTGTCCTATTTCTTCTTGAGGCTATGTCGGGGTTGAAAGTAAAATTCCACAAGAGTATCCTGATGTATTAATATTGATGAGTGGAGGGTGCATGAGTTAGCCTCTGTTCTGTCTTACAAAATTGGGCGGTTACCGTTTATTTATTTGGCCTTCCTATTGGCGGCGATGCGACACTTGATTTTTTGGGAGCCAATAATTGACCGTATAAAAGCTAGACTGTTTGAATGGAAGAGTAGAAATTTATCTTTTGGTGGCCGTTTGATTCTCCTTAAATCCGTTCTACCTACGCCCTTTCTTTTTTCAGAGCTCCAACATGTATATTCTCCTCTCTTGAGTCTATTTTAATTAATTAAATTTTTTTGGGGTGGTTGTGAGGATTATAAGAAAATTGCTTGGGTTGATAGGAATAATATTTACATGAGTTCGGAGTTTGGGGGTGCAACGGTTGAAGGAATTTAATTTTGCTTTATTAGGTAAGTGGTGTTGGAGGTGTCTGGTGGATAGGGAGGGTTGTGGTATAAGGTGTTGTCTTCTCGTTATGGTGAGGAGAGGGGCGGATTAAAGATGGTGGGAGAGATAGGTCTTCTTAGTGAAGGGAGATTGTGAAAATTAGTGAGGGAATTGGGATTGAGGGTAGAAGTTGGGTTGAGGAGAGCATTCAGATGAAAATAGGTAGTGGTATTAAAACCTTTTTTGGTCAGACTGTTGGGTGAGGACGGCCCCTCTTCGGGAGTTTAGGATGCTTTTTGATTTATTAGTTTACAAGGATAAGACGGTGGTAGAAATGTTTTAATTTCCTTAGGTTGGGGGGATTGAGGGGAAGCTTGGGGTGGCGTCGTCGGTTGTTGGCTTAGGAGGAGGATCTAGTGGGGGAGTGTACATATTTTCTTTCAAATGTTACTTTGCAGGATATTACTAAAGATGTTTGGATGTTTGGTAGTGGCGCTCTAATGTGGGTGATGGTTATACGGTTTGTGGTGTGTATCAAATGCTCATGAGGCAGGAGATGCATAGCCGCGATGAAGTTGTTGACGCAGTTTGGCATAAAAATGTTCCTCTGGAGGTTTCAATTTGTGCATGACGTCTTTTCTGCAATAGGTGGCCTAAAAGGGATAATTTGGTGCGTCGCGATATCATTCCGTCCAATTCTCATTCCGCCGCGATATCATTCCGTCTAATTCTCATTTCGTCGCGATATTCAGTTTGCTTACTCTTCGGGAGGCTTCAAACCCCGTCGGTTGTTTTTGCAGCTTATTTGACTTTGCAGTGTTTATCTACTTTAGAATGAAAGAAATCAGAGATTGTTATCAAATAAAGCTAAATCTATTATGGAGCTTCTGGAAATGTGTCAACTCTATCGATGAGATGGTAACTTGTGAGACTCGCAATCATTTTAGTTGTCTTATGGATATTGCCTTCGTTGGCTCTTTTATTTATTTTTTTCTTTCGGTTTTATCTTATGTTATCTTGACATTTTTTACGTTTAAATCGTTTCCTCTCATATTTTATGCTTCGTGTTTTTTTTCAATTCTCTTCTTATTTATTGTTCGGTCCAAGTTCAACGTTTTATGTTCAACAATTTTTACATTCACAAGGGCTTGGTATTAGAATATTTTTTTTTTTTGAGCAAAGCTTGGTATTAGAATAAAAAGAATGCCTTTGGTGAATAATGTCACACGTCAAGATAAAAACAAAAACTCAATTTTTAATGGCTGAAAGTTACCAGTTGTTCTTTTCTTGCAGACCAAACAACGTGTTACCGTGTCGATAATTTAAGGGAAAGAAAATCGAAGATTACTACACACGTAATGTTTCGGAAAGATTCAAGAAGAAAACAGTGTTCATTCTTTTCTACTATATAAATACATGCATGTTATATACGTTAGTTTCAATTTCATATCATCGTACTACATCAATATATTTAAGTTTAAACTCTTGCATAGCTAAAGAACACGGACAGGCAAAAGCAGAGGAAGGAATCTCAAATTCATGAGTAGCGCCACTACACATATTATTACCCTTACAACAAGATTTCATGATGTCTTGAACAAAATATCTCAAATAGTTGAAACAGCACGAAAGCACCAAAGTGCAAGGCAATTGTTGAGGTCAATC
Source organism: Medicago truncatula (assembly GCF_003473485.1). Lineage (NCBI taxonomy): Eukaryota > Viridiplantae > Streptophyta > Magnoliopsida > Fabales > Fabaceae > Medicago > Medicago truncatula. The sequence goes on from NC_053049.1 coordinate 36,455,481, forward strand.
TTGAAGGATTTAACTCTTGTGGTTCAAGACATAAAGCAATACAATGAACATTTGGATCATCCCAGAGAAGAAATCAAGACTCTATTAGAAGAAAATGATGCAGAAGAAAGTGCATGCAAATGTTCTTCTGAGAATGATTCCTATGTTGTTGATGAGAACCAATCTCTTATTGTAAATGATGTTGAAGAGACACTTTATAAGGCCAGAGAAATTCTTGAGCTTCTCAACTATGAAACTTTTGAACACAAATTCAATGAAGCTAAACCACCTTTCAAGCGTCCTTTCGATGTTCCTGAAAATCCAAAATTCACTGTTGGGTTGGATATACCATTTAGCAAGTTGAAAATGGAGCTTATAAGGGATGGTAGCTCCACCCTTGTGTTGACGGGCTTAGGAGGATTAGGGAAAACCACTTTGGCTACAAAGCTTTGTTGGGATCAAGAAGTTAATGGTAAGTCATAAATCCTCTTTGGCTCTCTCATGCATGTTTGGATTAGCGGTGTGTTAGACATAATCAAAGAAACTTGAAAAAAATTACACTGCCACCATAATTTTGTCAAATTCACTTTGTTTCTAAATATGCACTTTTACATGAATAATAGATATCATGATTCTTGCACATTATAAAATTTGTTATCAATACTTTTAAAGTTGCCTTAGATTATACTCAATAATATATGGATGTTTTATTAGTAAATAAGGAAATAAGAATTTTTTATATAAATATTTCTTGTGTGTAGAGCAGCTTAAAGCGGTATTCATGCTCGCTGATTGTAGATAGTTAGTTTGTCCTTAGAGAATATTATGTTTAGGAGCCGTTCATTATTTTCCAAATTACATCATAGGAAAACATTGTAGGCATCTTCTATTCTCTGCAAATGTTGATTTAACATATTAAAGAAGCATTTTTCTTTGAATTAGATTAATTAACCTTCTTTTCTGTCAAGTGTTCATTTAGTTGAGCATGTTAAATGTAAAAGAGATTAACTATTTTTGTCTTACAATCTGTCTTTGGTTTTACTAGGTAAATTCAAGGAAAACATTATATTTGTCACCTTCTCAAAAACACCCATGTTGAAGACTATTGTAGAGAGAATAATTGAACATTGCGGATATCCAGTGCCTGAGTTTCAAAGTGATGAAGATGCTGTCAATAAGTTAGAACTTTTGTTGAAGAAAGTTGAGGGAAGTCCACTATTGTTGGTTCTGGATGATGTTTGGCCAACCTCAGAATCTCTTGTTAAGAAACTTCAATTCGAGATATCAGATTTCAAAATTCTGGTGACTTCAAGGGTTTCATTTCCAAGGTTTAGGACAACATGTATCTTAAAACCTCTTGCTCATGAAGATGCAGTAACGCTTTTCCATCACTATGCTCAGATGGAAAAAAATAGTTCAGATATTATCGACAAAAATCTTGTCGAAAAGGTACTTGTTCTTACTTTCTTGCATATGAGCGTTATCTATTATGTAGCATCGACACACTTCAGATTGAAGTCACATAGAAAGATGCCTATGTTAAAATCATTTGATTATTGACCATATTTACTTGCAATGAATTGCAGGTCGTTAGAAGTTGCAAAGGTTTACCGCTTACCATTAAAGTGATTGCTACATCACTCAGAAATCGGCCCGATGACTTGTGGCGTAAGATAGTGATGGAATTGTCACAAGGTCATTCTATTCTTGATTCTAATACCGAATTACTTACTCGCCTCCAAAAGATCTTTGATGTTTTGGAAGATAATCCTACAATCATGGAGTGCTTCATGGACATAGCCTTATTTCCTGAAGACCATAGAATTCCTGTCGCTGCTCTCGTTGATATGTGGGCAAAGCTGTATAAACTAGATGACAACGGAATACAAGCAATGGAAATCATCAACAAATTAGGCATCATGAATTTGGCTAATGTCATAATACCAAGGTACTACGACTATTATTATTATATTTTCTTCTAGGCTACTTAAATTGTTAAATATCTCACATGAATGATACTCTACATAAATCCTGTCAAATGATTTTTTATCTTTAAGTAATTAATTAACCTCTTCTCATTTACCAGGAAAAATGCAAGTGACACAGACAATAACAACTACAATAATCACTTCATCATCCTTCATGATATTCTAAGAGATCTTGGAATTTACCAAAGCACCAAGCAACCATTTGAGCAAAGAAAAAGACTGATTATTGACATTAATAAAAATAGAAGTGAGCTCGCGGAGAAGCAGCAAAGCTTGTTGACCCGTATATTGTCAAAAGTAATGAGATTGTGTATTAAACAAAATCCCCAACAGCTTGCTGCTCACATATTGTCGGTATCAACTGGTTAGTAATACTTATACTACCTTTTTCTATATTACACCAACAAAAAAATACTATTGATAATTTTGCTGTAATCTGTTATTCATTCCTTTTCCACAATTGATTGTGTTAGTTTCAAATTTGCAGATGAAGCATGTGCGTCAGATTGGTCTCAAATGCAACCAACTCAGGTCGAGGTTTTGATTTTAAATTTGCATACCAAGCAATACTCATTTCCTGAGTCGATCAAAAAAATGAGTAAACTAAAAGTTCTTATAATCACAAACTACAGTTTCCATCCATGTGAACTGAACAACTTTGAGCTTCTCGGTTCTTTACAGAACCTGGAAAAAATCAGACTAGAGCGAATTTTGGTCCCTTCCTTCGGCACATTGAAGAATCTGAAAAAACTATCTCTCTACATGTGTAACACAATACTGGCTTTTGAAAAGGGTAGCATCCTAATTTCAGATGCATTTCCAAATCTAGAAGAATTGAACATTGATTACTGCAAAGATTTGGTGGTATTGCAAACTGGTATCTGTGATATTATCTCATTAAAGAAGCTCAATGTTACTAATTGCCACAAGCTTTCTTCACTTCCCCAAGATATTGGAAAATTGGAGAATTTGGAACTTCTAAGCTTCAGTTCATGTACTGACTTGGAAGCTATACCGACTTCCATTGGAAAGCTGTTAAATCTAAAACATCTTGACATTTCAAACTGCATCAGCCTTTCAAGTTTACCTGAGGAATTTGGTAATTTGTGCAATCTAAAGAATCTGGACATGGCAAGTTGTGCAAGTATTGAATTGCCATTCTCAGTTGTCAATCTTCAGAATTTGAAGACGATAACCTGCGATGAAGAGACGGCTGCTACATGGGAAGATTTCCAGCATATGCTTCCCAATATGAAGATAGAGGTTCTTCATGTTGATGTTAACTTAAATTGGCTTCTTTGAATGACTTTTGTATAGCATATAATTAAAATTCTTTTGTAATATTTTGTAATTTCTTTTTGTATAAATACATGATTTGTATTAGCTATTCTCAATCAATATATTCAATTTTTAATTTTTTTTATCAAGTTACCCAGATTTTTGGGTTCCTCTCGGGAACTCACACAAAATCTTCCCCAAAATCCCGATTTTGATCCCCATTGACCCATTTCATTTAATTAATTTTATTTATTTCCATGAGTAAAGAAAGAGAATGAAGCTTTTGACTCAATTAATTTTTTAAACAAGGCTTTTGACTTAACTATTATTATTTTACCTAATAAAAAATATAAAGAAAGAGAATGAAGCTTTTGACTTGATTATTATTTTACCTAATAGAAAATATTTCCAACTAGATAACTAGTGTGCGACATATATATAACAACCTAACCGGCTAAGACTAACTCACACCATTACACTTTGTGAAGCTTCAAAAGATAACGGTTATAACACAAGCATTATGAGACTTGAATCCATTGTTCTTATCCTTGTTGTTTGTTGGCATCTACCGCCACAAAGCAAGCTAAACCAATCAATGTCAATGATCCAAATGTGATTGATGTTGCCAAATTTTCTGTTGACGAGTACAACAAAAGAAAAGAAGTACATATACCTGAGAGTAAGTTGAGGCTTGAGAAGGTCATCAACGGTGAATCACAACCCGTGATTGATGGTGGGGCTTACTACAACCTCACCCTTTCTGCCACTGATGGCTCTACTTCTAACAATTATCAAGCTGCTGTTTTAGAATTTTCACTGCATCACGTCAGAAATCTCACTTCCTTTAAACGTATTAATGCTTACATTATTAAATTATTGGTTAGTGTATGATCTCATAGAATCATTCACCTTTATGCCTTATATTATTACACCAATAAAAATTTATGTTTGATATATCATATTGGATATTGGATGTGGATCTAAATATAT